>NW_024541486.1:0-26644 GCF_016758755.1 Suillus discolor | reverse complement strand
CAAGTTGGAACTCTACAGTTTGTTCTGCGTGTTTCGCGCGGTGTGCGTTTATACCTTGGCATCACCAACTTCACGGTTGAGGTCGATGCGAAGTATGTTAAAGGAATGATCATAATCCGGACCTCCGCCAAATGCAACCATCAACAGGTGGATCGCAGGTATCCTTCTATTTTCCTTTATGCTTGTCACGTACGCTACCAAGCATACCGGAGCAGAGACTCTCAAGGAGACCGCGCACTGACAATGATCCATCCGATGATGATGACCATGAGGATTGGCTTGACCGCTCATATTCCTTTGCCTTTGAAATCCTGAACGATAGGATATACAAAGTGGAATCCGTGGGGATGGAATCATTTGTGTACTGCACCTCGTACCCGTACCATCCACGCTAACCCGCTCACCTTGTATCATTGAATGTCTAGCTTCCATGCCGCAAACCAATGAACCGTGCATACCTCACTCTGATAGCGCGCGAGCACAAGATGAAAGGATAACCAAAGTCCAACGGTTTCTAGAAGATCGGAAAAGACCCACTGACCTATCGGACAAGAGTTTTGAAACTTTCGTATCCTACGCGGTTAAATTTTTCCTATTTGACAACAACCTATGGCAGAAGCATTTCCTAGGCAAGCATCAATTGGTAGTACCAGAAGTGCGGTGCTTTCAGATCATTAAACAAGCGCACCACGATCTCGGACATAAGGGAGTATTCAGTGTTAGGAACCGCCTTCTTTTACGCTTCTGGTGGCCTAGGATTACTGACGATATCAAGTGGTACAACCAGACATGCCATGAATGTCAAATCCGACAACTGCGCAAGTTAAAGATACCTCCTACCGTGCCCATTCCAGGCGGAATCTTTAGGAAAGTGCACATTGACAGCATCATGATGCCCAAAGCAGGCAGATTCGATCGCATAGTTCAAGCGCGCTGCACGCTCACCGGATACCTGGAATGGCGGATGTTGCGGAAGGAAAACACCAAAACCCTTGGCATGTTCATATTCGAGGAGATTCTTTGCAGGTGGGGACCTGTTACAGAGATCGTTACTGACAACGGGCCCACGTTCATAGCAGCCGTAGACGAGTTAGCCGCGCGCTATCGGATACACCCTATCTGCATATCACCCTACAACTCTCAAGCTAATGGTATAGTAGAACGACGTCACTACGATGTCTGGGAGGCCATCATGAAAAGTTGTGAAGGGGATGAGTCGCAATGGTACCAATGCACGCATTTGGTATTTTGGGCCGAACACATTACAGTTCATCAGGCGACGGGTCTAACACCTTACTTTACCATTCACAGTGTAGAACCGATCTTTCCATTCGACCTTGTGGAGGGAACATTCCTAGTAGCGCTACCCAGACACATTCAGTTCACTACAATGGACCTTATTGCATGGTGCACATGTCAACTTCAGAAGCGACAGGAAGACCTCAACGATATCAAGGAGAAAGTCCTAAAGGCTAGGTATAAGCCAATCCACAATTTCGAGGAGCAGTTCCACGACTCAATCAAGGATTATGATTTCAAACCGGGTTCCTTAGTGCTAGTGCGCAACGCCAGGATCGAGTATGAGCTGAATCGAAAGACAAAGCTGTGGTATCTCGGACCCATGGTCGTCCTGCGCCGCACGAAGGGCGGATCATACCTTTTAGTGGAAGTTGACAGATCTGTGTCCAAACTTCGTTATGCAGCTTTCCACTTAATCCCTTATTTTCTGTGCAGCGAAGCTAAACTATCAGTTACGAGTATCACAGGTCTAAAGATGAAGCACTGAACAATCTAGCAGCAGAAGACACTGAGGAACCCAACAATGAAGAAACCGAGTTCAACGCTTAACCCGCGCATTCCCTACCATCTGCACACTCACTCAATCACCCACACTCTTTATCTGTGTTACTTACTTTCAGTTCCGTTCAAATACAAAAGAAAAACTCAAAAACAATACCTTAGTACGATAGCCTCAGTTTTACCCCAGGTTTCGGCCGGTGATCTCATCCTTTCCCTTTCCGATACTTACCTATGTTATGCGCGCCCTCGTGCATAAGACTCTTATTATATATCAAAGCACAAGACATTGTTCAAAGGACTCAAAGGACTATATTGCATACCCAATGATTTACCGTACATTTTTCTTCTAACACGCAGGTAGCGCACCACGCCCATTTATGTCGAAAGTCACTAGCCATAACCATCTGCGGCCGCAGGAATAGAGGAAGGAAGACGCACACCGAAGAAGACAAGTCGGACGGTACTCTGCAAACATTAGTATTGTTACCCGATTCAACTTCTAATGCGCACGCGCTTATTTTTACATTACTCATTCTTAGGCACACAGCAGAGCTAGGACCGGACACTGGACGATGGACATGGACAAGGAACCGGAACTTAGGATCAAACCGCACTACAGCCAAACCAAGAGTTCATTTAATGTGCGGTATTCTATATGGGAAAGGAAAGGTATCTACTGGTGGCGGCGGCGCTTCTTGTGGCGGATGCTGAGAAGGTCAACATCATTCATGACCTTACCCATCATAGCTTGGATGGTGGCCATCTGCACGTAGATGGAGCATGTTAGCGCCTCGGTCTCCAGATCCTCCGCATCTATGTCCTCCACATCACCTAACGGTTCCACCTCTTCCCTTCTCTTCTTACCTATGGCTCTTCACATATCCGTGGCATCTTCCTCATCCAAAACTTCAATGGTGTCGCGTGGGCAGCGGATAAGGACCCCCTTGGAAGGTCCGGGCACGGGCATGGACTCCGCGGTTGAGGCAGTACAGGCCTTCGGCCGCGGCAACGGCTTAATTGCGCGACCTAAGACAGAAGAGTTAGTGCAAAGTCAGGAATGATTAACGAAGGAAACATACCTTTTCCCTTATGCATTGAATGCTTACATCCCTGCCAAGCGGCCTTGCAGTTCTGGCAGACCATACCAGGCAGGCCTTGGCAGCGGACATCTTGCTTCACACACCGCTCGCATCGGTCCTGGTGAATGACAAGTGCAGGAGCGACACTCATCCGCGGTGTTTTCTAAAGAATTGAGTCAGAAAAACGGAAAAAGAGAAGAAAGGAAAGTTACTCACCTGCTTCACTGGAACCGTGGCCTTCTTAGGCGAAGCGTGCTTAGGGCGCTCCTCTTCCTCCTCCTCATCATCCTCACTCTCCTCCTCCTCATCCTCAGCCCCAGTCTCACCAGTGTTGACCTTGGCAGGTCCTTCTTCCTCAGCAGTGCACTTGTCATTGGCACCGGCAGACATCCTAACATCCTTGTCTCTTGCTAAAGTCTCCTCACAGCAACGTTCTTCTTTGGCATGCTTGGAAGCTTGGCACTTGGCTTTGGCTCTCAACATGTGAAGTTGCGCACGGAAGTAGTTGTAGGCCTCGGAACCATGGCGACCTTTCCCGGCTTCTTCAGGACTCAATGGGAACGAGAGACCAAAGGTCTTCCCGTCAATTGAGCACTGGTCAAGGTCGCACTAGGGAAGAAGAGTTAGTTGCGAAGATATGAAACAAAGTGATTGAACATACCATGATGCACTCCCATGAGTGGCACCATTCCTCCTTCTCCATCACCAACTCGATGCGATCCTCAGGAATAGTGTCTGCGAGAGAAGCCATTTGGACCCGAAGGTCAGCAAAGGCGTGTTGGAGCTTTTCATCCTGTGGGGTAACAATGTTATCAAAAGAAAAAGGCATGATGATGGTTAGATCAATGAAGGAAAAGATAAGATGGAAGGGCTGAGGGGATTTTTATAGGGAACCGCGACTGTGTCCACAATGTGCCCACACTTCTCTTCTCATTGTTCCATTTTAATTTCCGACCACACGCACCACAAACCTTATTTTCCTAGAGACCACAACGCGCGTTTCCATTCTCAGATCTCACGGTCATGTGCTCCTTCGAACAAAAATTTCACCAAGTCTATTTCCCGTGTACGCACTAACCGGGGACGGTTAGCATTTGAGTCTCCTGCAGATGTGACGCTCAGACCCACGCTGAGCAGGAACGAGTGTCTTTTGATACTCATGTCAAGGTCTATGGAAACTCATTGGATCCATGTCATTCCAGTCCTACTCTAGCAGTTCCTTCGGCCGATAGCCAACTGGCATACACCCACACTCAGATCTGTCCTCTGTCCATGTCCTTTCTGTGTCCGCCTATCTCCGTTGGTGCATGTTCATTTTCTCTCAGTTTGACTAAACACTATCAAGGGTTATTACATGTAACCGTGTATTCCGTTCCACACTCTCTCTCCTTACATATTACTTATCTGCCTCGTTTCATCGCTACAGTTCTCACCTACGGGTTCTGGATGCTCATGCAGTAGGATAAAATCTTGTGTGCTACATACAGTACTTTACTTCCCTTCCCTCAGACACTACCTTTGTTTTGCAGAGTCACTTAGACGTTCCTAGTATTATTAATCAATTGACAAGCCTTGTTCACTTCTCACTTCGAACCTGTGTGTTCTTGACCGCTCTGAGAACGTGGCTCTAAGTTTCCTTACCTAGACTCTGCGCGGATCCGAACCGCTCTCAGTTTCTGACTTAGCATTTTCATACCTAGTTATACCTCAGCCTCAAACCTCATCTATACCTAGCCGCTACTTGCGGAACCCCGCTTTACCTAGAAACCCATCGCTCTTTACCTAGAATCCTCTCGTTTTCGGTCATTTCTCATCGCGCACTCACTGGACCTGCGGTCTCGCTTTTGCTCTTACCAGCGAACTCGCTTTTCCAAGGTCGACTTAGTTCTTTTCCGTTCTGTGTTTGCTCCCTTCACACATTACTTGAAGGAAGTGCTTCATAGCAATCCTCTTGGGTCGAGATAGCGCACCCACACTCAGTTGGATTTATTAGTGCTCTAGCTTTCTTGCTGGCCAGTCACTATTACTTCTTCACACCAGGCCACCGGTAGTCTCGCTTGATGAGTTCTTCCGTCTTAAAGTGGCTGGGGTGTCCTGCAGTTGGGTGATTGTGGTGGAGTGACAAGATCTGGTGACAGAGTGATGGAGGGACATAGGCACAGTTTTTATAGAATAAGGTTCCATCATCAATCTTCCAATCTGTGAGTGCAGATTTCATAGGGGGGGCATTCAGCCCATCAAGGGCTTGTTGGGCAGCTAGGATGATAGGATCAGAGAGGGTCAGGGAAGAATCCTTCAAGGACTGGGCGAGGTCGGTGTCGAGGATGTAGACGAACAGGGAGTTAGGGAGGAGCGTGACATCACTGTTGTCCAAGGCTTCAGTGGAGTGGTCAGGGCAGTGGGAGAGTGCGTCAGGGGTGGCTAGTTTGCTTCCTGCAACGTGGTGGAGTTCTAGGTCAAATTCATTCAAGGTTAGTTGCCAGCGTGCTTGGCAGCGAGTGAGGTTCTGGGCGGAGTGGAAATAAAGGAGGTTCTTGTGATCGGTGAATACTATCACAGGGTGGGGGTTTCCCTCAAGGTAATGCCTCCATCACAAACATCATTGGCCTACTGTGGTGGTCTGCTATCAGCACTTTTTCAGAGCAATTGCTAGATAAACAGACCTAAGAATCAATTATGGTGACCATAGTATTGAAAGAACTGCCTTGAGGATTCACTTGTGAATGGGTCCAGTGGAAGTGCATCTCACTGGTCTTAGTCAAGCAGACAAAATGCAGATAAATGTACCTCGAGGACTCACTTCTGAATCATTGGGTTCATTGGAAGTAAATCTAACTGGTTTTAGCCAAGCAGTTGATACAACAGAATCTAAATCTGTCTGTGTGGGTTCAAAACCTGCTAAAGATGTCATTGTCAAGTGATCACCAGAGTCAAAATCTGTTTCTCTTGGAATGCGCAGGTTTGAAACCTGCCAATGATAAAATTTATTTTCTATGAAAACACATCTTAACAATTGTCTCATGAGTGATTTTCTCAAAAACTGATCTCAACTGATGTTAGCCATGTCATTGCCACAATAGATTCACAATCTGTTTCCATTGAAGTCTATAGGTTTGAAACCTGTTGAGTGATGCATTTTTTGTATTAGAACATGTCTTGAATATCTGCTCAAAGACAGCATCTCAAATGTTGATCTTCATTGGTCTTAGTTGAGTTGTCACCAGAGTCAAAATCTGTTTCTCTTGAACTGTGCAGGTTTGAAACCTACCAATGCTAACATTTTTTATTTATTCTAAACCAAAAACCCAAAAATCTCAGATCCAATGCTTTGGCATTGGACACTGTTTCTCACTCTCAGAATTTTGACCTCACACCCATCAGGATCTGACTGCTGCAAGGAAGCGAACTGAGTGGAGGGATACTATGAAGTGTGCAGGGTGAGGATATGAGAGCCAACAATATGAATGTTAGCATATTTAATTGAGCATGTTGCAATATGAAAAAAAGTGTGTCATCTGACGTGTTTCAATGATGTGGCTAAGACCATCTTTAAATGAGTTTTTGAGAAAACTATCTATGAGAAAATGTTATGATCTGCACGGTTCAAGAGAAACAGATTTTGACTCTGGTGGCAACTTGACTAAAACTAATGAAGATCAGTGTCTGAGAGAGTGTCTACGATTCAATATTCAAGACATCATCTTCTAATAGAAAAAATGCAGCATTCAATGGGTTTCAAACCGTCAAGGTGCATTTTCATAAAATAAAATAAAAGTTATCATTGGTAGGTTTGAAACCTGTGCAGTCTGAAGAGAAACAGATTTTGACTCTGATGATCACTTGCAATTTTATCTTTAGCAGGTTTTGAACCCACAGAAACAGATTTAGATTGTGTTGTATCAACTGCTTGGCTAAGACCAGTTGAATGCACTCCCAATGAATTCATTCATAAGTGAATCCCAGGTGGTTGCCAGAGTCAAAATATATTTCTCTCAAACTAAGCAGGTCTGTAATCTGTTACCTTGCGGAGCAAGGTCATGTTGGATGGCAGATAATCTGTCAGTCACCTGACATGAACATCATGCTGTGCAATAATCGAAAATGATAGAACTACGTCAATATGAATACACAAAACTACTTCATAAAGTATCCAAGTAGCTACTCAGAACTTGGTCTCGATGAAATACAGTCAAACTCTGAGCTCGATCTCGATGTCATGATACAATTTTAAATTAGTGATGTTCCGGCCCGGCTTAGGCTCGGCTTGGGGGGGGGGGGGTTAGGTTCACTAGATTTCAAGCCTGAGCCGTGAGCCCAAGCCGGCCCAAAGCTAGGGCTTAGGCCCATGCAAGCCGCGGCCCACATGCTGAATTGCGTGTAATTGATGTCCAAGCTCCACCATGCTGTTCCCAAGACCATGAACACCATGCGCAAATGCCCAGCACACGTCAGCACACGTCAGCAACTGCTGATGTGGCTCAGACGAATACGGACGATGGATGAGAGCAGGAGAAGGGAAGAAGACAAGGAGGAGAACGAGAACAAGAGAGAGGAGATGGACGATCGGTAGCACTCGAGTGCTTCGATTCTGCTCGCCCGGAAGAGTAAGTGCTGAATACTATAACTCGGATACCTGAAGTGCAGCGTCGAAGAGGGATGTATTTCGAACGGTCGATGAACCACTCGCCGACTTTGGATCTAATTGTAGGTTGGGCACCTAGACCACAGACCAACCAAAATTTCGTAACACATCGACCTTGAAATGTCTCGAGGGCCAGGCGGACGATGATCTTGTGTTCCATTTGAGATCAACGGATCTCTTTCGGTCGCCATTTCGTGCATATGTAGTTGAAGTTGGGAGTCAAACTTCAAAGAGTGTCACACGATGAAGAGCCTCCCAGTTATGTTTGTGTGCAAGAGCAATCGCATGGTGCCCATCTGGAATACAAAACATTTCAGCAGATGCAAAAATCACGGGATGATATAGTGAGGATGGTAGAGCGCGTGAAGCCACATTGGTCTATTTGGATTTGTTGAACTTTCGTACATTTTGCGTGCTGTTAGTAGCCTGTTACGATGTTTTAATCGGCTTATCAAACATGCTCAAAAGGCAATATTAGGACCAAGCTGAAGACGACATCGAATATGCTAAAGGCCAACCTATTAATTGGCTGAAAAAATGACTTATCGCTGTGAAAATGAAAAACAAGCAGACTTAGGACTGCCGTCACACAGATTTGGGGGTCCAAAAACGATGAGTGTTGGAAGAGGTCGACAAGGCCGATTCCCATGAATTAAAAATTCTCCGGAGCAAGGTCATAAGTTCGCACAGCGAACCCCTAGTATAATGATGTGTATTGAGAGAACTGACAAAATGCAAATAAATATGCCTTGAGGATTCACTTTTGAGCGAGTTCATTGGAAGTGCATCCAACTGGTCTTAGCCAAGCAGTTGATAGAACAGAATCTAAATCTGTCTGTGCGGGTTCAAAACCTGCTAAAGATGAAATTGCAAGTGATCACCAGACTCAAAATCATGTTTCTCTTGAACCATGACAGGTTTGAAACCTATCAATGATTAATTCTTTTTTTCTACAAAAATATGTCCTGACATTTCCTCATGGTGTTTGAAATCTGTTGAATGATGCATTTTTGCTATTAGAACATGTCTTAAATATCTGCTCATGGACAGCATCTCAGACATTGATCTTGATAAGGAAATGTCAAGGTGTGATTTCATAGAACAAAAATGTTGTTAGTGGCAGGTTTGAAACCTGCACAGTTCAAGAGACACAGATTTTGAATCTGGCGACAACTTGACCAAGATCAATGAAGATCAATGTCTGAGATACCGTCTATGATCAAATATTCAAGACATGTTCTTATATGACAAAATGTGATGTTCTGCAAGTTTCAAACTTGTTGCGCTCCAATAAAAACAGATTTCAATTCTGTGATCACAGCCACTTGACCAAACACAACTGTGATTGGCTTGCAAGCAAACTGACCATGAGCAAATTTCAAAGTGTGTTTTCGTAGAAAATGAATTGTACCACTGGCAGGTTTCAAACCTGCGCAGTCCAAGAGAAACAGATTTTGACTCTGGTGATCACATGGCAAATTCATCTTCAGCAGGTTTTGAACCTGCGTAGACAGATTTAGATTCTGTTGCATTAACCACTTGGCTAAGATCAGTGAGATGCACTCCCAATAATGCTCATGAATAGTTTCTCAGACACAGATCTTTACTGGTCTTAGTCAAGTGATCAATAGAGTCAAAATCAGTTTCCATCAGACTGTGGATGTTTGAAATCCACCAACAGTGATGTCATTTTGTTTTTATAAAAAACACATCTTGTTATGACTCATGCCACACATGTGGCTTCCCTTTCTTGACTCATGCCTCCTGCACATTGTATTCTTACCATTGGTCCATTCCAAATTTTCTTGGTCTCATTCCCATTTTGACAATCCAACTGGTCTTAGCCAAGCAGTTGATACAACAGAATCTAAATCTGTTTGTGTGGGTCCAAAACCTGCTAAAGATAAAATTGCAAGTGATCATCAGAGTCAAAATCTGTTTCTCTTCAGACTGTGCAGGTTTGAAACCTGCCAGTGATAAAATTCATTTTTATGAAAACACACCTTGAAATTTGCTCATGGTCGGTTTGCTTGCAAGCTGATCACAGTTGTATTTAGCTAAGTGGCTGTCATAACAGAATCAAAATCTGTTTTCATTGGAGCGCAACAAGTTTGAAACTTGTTGAATGTCATCAGATTTAAAATCTGTTTCTCTTCAGCTGTGCAGGTTTCAAACCTGCCAACAACAATATTTTTATTCTATGAAATCCAAAATGGTGGAACTTGATGAATCACAAGTTAACGCAAAAGACACATATCATTATACAAATTACAAACCTGCTTAGTTCAAGAGAAATATATTTTGACTCTGGCAACCACTTGTGGAATAAGCACAATAAAGAATCTCAGACCTTTGGAAAGAATTATATTGTTTTGTACTTATCCTTCCGAGTTTGCATCAAGACTTTGGTCATATATTGAACTCTGTGTCAAAAACACACTGTGAGATCCTTCCATTGTCAGTTTTCACTCATGGACCCACCATGGTGGTCTGCTGTCAGCACTTTTCAGGGCAATTGTTAGATAAACAGGTCTTGAAGTTAAGAGCCCCAGCAGGAGTCTGTGTCTTTTGCAATAAAAGCAGTATAAAAGAATCAACAGTGATCATGCTATTGAAAGAACTGACAAAATGCAGATAAATGTACCTCGAGGACTCACTTCTGAATCATTGGGTTCATTGGAAGTAAATTTAACTGGTTTTAGCCAAGCAGTTGATACAACAGAATTTAAATCTGTCTGTATGGGTTCAAAACCTGCTAAAGATGAAATTGTCAAGTGATCACCAGAGTCAAAATCTGTTTCTCTTGAACAGCACAGGTTTGAAACCTGTCTTTTGTGTTTATTTTATTCTATGAAAGCACACCTTGACATATGCTTATGGTCAGTCAGCTTGTCAGCTAATCAGAGGCAGGTTTGAGCAGGATAAAAAAGAATCACTTCTGAATGTATTTATTGGGAGTGTATCCTAACTGGTCTTAGCCAAGCAGTTAAATACAACAGAATCTAAATCTGTCTGCGTGGGTTCAAAATCTGCTGAAGATCAATTTGCCAAGTGATCTCCAGAGTCAAAATCTGTTTCTCTTGGACTGCGCAGGTTTGAAACCTGCCAGTGGTACAATTCATTTTCTACGAAAACACACCTTGAAATTTGCTCATGGTCAGTTTGCTTGCAAGCCAATCACAGTTGTGTTTGGTCAAGTGGCTGTGATCACAGAATTGAAATCTGTTTTTATTGGAGCGCAACAAGTTTGAAACTTGCAGAACATCACATTTTGTCATATAAGAACATGTCTTGAATATTTGATCATAGACGGTATCTCAGACATTGATCTTCATTGATCTTGGTCAAGTTGTCGCCAGATTCAAAATCTGTGTCTCTTGAACTGTGCAGGTTTCAAACCTGCCACTAACAACATTTTTGTTCTATGAAATCACACCTTGACATTTCCTTATCAAGATCAATGTCTGAGATGCTGTCCATGAGCAGATATTTAAGACATGTTCTAATAGCAAAAATGCATCATTCAACAGATTTCAAACACCATGAGGAAATGTCAGGACATATTTTTGTAGAAAAAAAGAATTAATCATTGATAGGTTTCAAACCTGTCATGGTTCAAGAGAAACATGATTTTGAGTCTGGTGATCACTTGCAATTTCATCTTTAGCAGGTTTTGAACCCGCACAGACAGATTTAGATTCTGTTCTATCAACTGCTTGGCTAAGACCAGTTGGATGCACTTCCAATGAACTCGCTCAAAAGTGAATTCTCATGGCACATTTATTTGCATGTTGTCAGTTCTTTCAATACACATCATTATACAGATTACAGACCTGCTTAGTTTGAGAGAAATATATTTTGACTCTGGCAACCACTTGAATAAGCACAATAAAGAATCTCAGCCTTGATAAATTTGTATTTTTTCTACTTCCCCAGGTCATTAGGATCAAACTTGGAGGTTTGATGTGTAACCTGCTCTTCTTTTTCTTCAACCAAGTCAAGACCTTTAGAAAGAATTGGATTGTTCCTTTACTTATCCCTTCAAGTTTGCATCAAGACTTTGGTCGTGAATCAAAATAGTGTTGTTAGGTTTTTTATTTGGTATATGCATGGGAAGGTCTGAATTTGCCATACTGGTGCAGGAAGGCAGGGGTCTGAGTGAGGATAATGAATGACACAAAGTCAGCTAATGCTCAAAGGGATGTGCGATCAACAAAGACAGACCTTCTGAGCATGTAGAGTTTAAAAAGTATACAGACCAAAGGATCTAAAAGGGAACACTAATCCAGACCACAAAAGAGTGAAGCTTATAATAAAAGTGGATTCTGAAGGAATCAAACCACACACTTAAAGCTGAACAATGTATGAGTAAAAGTAATATACCTCAAACATTTGCTTGTAGATGGTTGTCTCAAAAACTCATTATAACCAGTCTTGGCCAAGTGGTTGTTGCAACAGAATTGAAGTCTGTTTCTCTTGAAATATGCTGAGTGGTACATGTTTTTGACCTGCTCAGTACAGGAAAATCAGATTTTAACTTTGATGACTCCTGAACTAGCAACAATGAAGATCAAAGTCTGAGAAACTATCCATAAGCAAATATTCAATTGAGCATGTTGCAGCATGAAAAAGAAATGCATCATTTGACTGATTGCAAATCTGTAGGCTTTGATTGAAACATATTTTGAATCTACTGTGGCAATGATATGGAAAAGAGTATTTATGATGGGTTTTGGAGAAAACTATCCATGAGAAAATATCAGATTGTGATTGCATAGAATAAAAATACAATCATCCGCAGGTTTCAAATGTGCAAAGTCCAAGAGACACAGATTTTAACTCTGGTGACAACTTGACTAAGACCAATGAAGATCAATGTCTGAGATACTGTCTATGAGAAAATGTTCAAGACATGTTCTCATAGAAAAAATGTGACATTCAATGGGTTTCAAATTTGTTGCATTCCAATAGAAACAGATTTTGATTCTGTCATGACAACCACTTGGCCAAATATAACTTTGATCAGCTTGCAAGTGAACCGACCATCAGCATATTTCAAGGTATGATTTCATATTCAAAAAATGTCACAACTGGTGGGTTTGAAACCTGCATGGTCCAAGAGAAACAGATTTTGACTCTGGCGATCACTTGATAATGACATCTTTAGCAGGTTTTAACCCACGCAGACAGATTGAGATTCTGTTGTATTAACTGCTCGGCTAAGACCAGTTAGATGCACCCCTAATGGACCCATTCATAAGTGAATCCTCAAGGCATATTTATCTGCATTCTGTCAGTTCTTTTAATAATATGATTGCCGCGATTGATTTTTTTTAATTCTACTCTTATCGCAAAAGACATTAGACTTCTTCTGGGCCTCTACTTCAAGACCTATTTATTCAGCAATTGCTCCAAAAATGTGCTGATGGCAGACCACCATGGTGGGCTGATGATGTAATGTTAGAACTGACAAAATGCAGATAAACATACCTTGAGGATTCACTTCTGAATGAATTCATTGGGAGTGCATCCAACTGGTCTTAGCTGAGCAGTCAATACGACAGAATCTAAATCTGTCTGCGCGGGTTCAAAACCTGCTAAAGATAAAATTGCAAGTTATCATCAGAGTCAAAATCTGTTTTGCTTGGACTGCACAGGTTTGAAACCTGCCAACAATAACATTTTTATCTTATGAGAATGCACCTTGACAGTTTGAAACCTATTGAATGCTGCATTTTTTGATTTTTCTTGCAAGACAGTCATAATGCCACCCAGACAATCAAGGCCTTCTGATTCATTTTAAGATTCATGTGGGAAATGTGAAGGTGTGATTTCATAGAATAAATATAAAAATGTTGTCTTTGGTAGGTTTCAAACCTGCACAGTTCAAGAAAAACAGATTTTGACTCTGGTGACAACTCAACTAAGACCAATGAAGATCAACATTTGAGATGCTGTCTATGAGCAGATATTCAAGACATGTTCATGTTCTAATACAAAAATGCATCACTCAACAGATTTTGAATCTATTGCAGCAATGACATGGCTAACATCAGTTGAGACAAGTTTTTGAGAAAATCACTCATGAGAAAATTGTCAAGATGTGTTTTCATAGAAAATATATTTTATTATTGGCATGTTTCAAACCCGCACATTCCAAGAGAAACAGATTTTGACTCTGGTGATCACTCGACAATGTCATCTTTAGCAAGTTTTGAACCCACACAGACAGATTTAGATTCTGTCATATCAACTGCTTAGCTAAGACCAGTGGGATGCGCTTCCAATGGATCCATTCACACATGAATCCTCAAGGCAGTTCTTTCAATAGTATGATCACCATAATTGATTCTTAGGCCTGTTTATCTAGCAATTGTTCTGAAAAATTGCTGATGGCAGACCACCACAGTGGGCCAATGATAGGGCTGGTCACCGTAACCATATATGGTTACGACCATACAAGTTACGGCAGCCTTACGGGTACTAACTGTATCATACTGTATGGCATATGGCTTACTCAAAATGCTTGACGGTACGGTGCGGGTGACTTTACAGATATACAGACAGCTATACAGACATACGGTCATGAAAAAAAAATCAAGCTACAGTACCAGCTATGAATATAGATCAATCGATTACAATGACATTATGAGCTAAGCGCAGCTGTTGCTTGACCAACATCAAAGTCCTGATGGTGTTAGGTTGCAGACTAGCACACTGAAGAGAAATAGTGTCACGGCCACCCGAAAAAATGCGCTCAACAGCGACAGTGGAGCCTGCATGATGTGCAGAACATTAATATACCTAAAGACAATAGTACTTTAAGCAGATTTGACTCACCAGGAATAGCTAGAATATCATGAGCCAGACATGAGAGAGTGGGGAATTGTGAGCAGCGGCCTGCCCACCATTGGATGGGGTCACACATATCGAAGTCTTCTGATGGCAGCCTATAATATTCCTCCAACTTGTCCTTCAAGTGTGTTAGCCTTTTTTTATACCAAGCCATGAAGTTGACTTTCTGTGGTGATCCAGGGACAACCTCTGTAGCTGCAGTGGTAAGCTGGGGAACAGCCGAACTAGCTTGTGATGTAATGTAGTTATCCTGATAGTATTGTCGTAACTGATCTTTCGCATCTTCCAAGTGACATTTGAGGGTAGCATCATCACCACAGTCGTCCAAAAGGCTTCCATACGAAATTTGGGGATCAAGAACTGTCAAGAAATGACTTGAGTCAGAAGTTTAATCCTGGAATAGACATGAGGAGACAGCTTACAAGATAACCATATATACAACGGCAATTCATCAAACTTTGTGTAATAGTCACTCAGTTTCCAATGGGCCTTGATGAGTGATTCCTTGAGACGAGGTGGCATGTTATCTGGCAATTCACATAGAGAGTCCTGTAGGGACTCTTGCAGACCACGGAAAATGGCTTGAGTAGAAGACAGCATTGAACACTTGGTTGTCGACCTTTGGGTGGTGGCTGAACAGAATGCTTTGAGCCAGTGTGAGACAAGCTGGATCACACTCCAGTCCTCAGGTGTCAACTCATAGCGGCAGAGATCCCGTGTTTTCGCAACAAAATCATCAATGACTTTGCGATAATCAAGCGCGCGACCTTGAAGATTTTGAGAAAATTTAATGAAGATGAATTAAAACTACATACAAAACATTTGATGAGTTGAAGACTACCTGGTCTTGACGTCAAGAATCAGCATTAGAGCTGTCTGCGGCAATGTATCACCATCCTGTGACTTCATTGATATGTTGACTTCTTGGAACCAAGCTTGGCGATGCTGAGGGCTGGAATGAACAGCATGGACTATCTTTCGTAACTGAAAGTGAACTGTTAGCAACTTGACTCTGATAACAAGCTAGAACTTGCCTTTTCAACTGCCAACAGAACTCGATGAAAATTGTCAGCGAGACTCGAACTCGTCTTCCGGTTGATCTTCTTGTCCAGTAATATCATTGTCATGCTCTTGAGTGAGTGGCGCAGTTACACAATCCTGATATGCATCATGGTTTTTGGTTGTCTTGCTGGCCTTTATAGCGCCAATACCTTCCTTCTAGTAGCTTGAACCAAAAACAAATTAAACACAGACACAAAAATAAGTGAAATTTGTACCACTAATGCTGAAAGATGTGTTGTATGAGGCAAGCACCATAATCGAGCCCGCTGCGCATTAAAAGTGATGCCTTCCTGCTCACACAACTCTTGCAGGACCTTGCACATGGTGTCATTATTTGATGCATTGTCAGCCATTATCGCAAGGACTCAACCCTTAAGCCCGAACAGATCCAGGGTTTCAAATACTGCTTGGGCCATATTTTCACCTGAATGCTCGCCTACAAGCTCACAGAAGTCAATGAGGAGTTCTTCTGTGTGGTGATTAGTGCAACCCTGAAATAATATTGAGGTACTATTGGTACTTACCGAGTTGCCAACCTTCAGTGATGTAGTGCATCACAATGGCCAAGAACCCATATAGGTTGCTGGATGTCCAGCCATCGAGTGAAATGCTAACATTACAGTCTAACTCTGCGATCATCTTTTTCACTTCCTCAACTGTCTCTTCCTCCATCTTCATCACACATTGTTTCATTGCCTGACAATGAGGAATGTGAAGTGATTGACATAAGTGCATATACTTGAGGAGGCGACAGAACTCAATCCTGTCGACCTCCTCGAATAGCTGATCACATGTGATCATCCATTCAGCAAGAAGTTGCTCAAATGTGCCCTGATCCCAGTTAGCTTCCTAGAGCTAGAACATTAGCATTACATTCAGTGAACAAGTTGAAAAATATACTTACAATGGCTCGTCGATTCTGGTGAACAAAGGCATCTACAATATTGCTTGAGGACTTTTCAAGCTTGAGGAGATATTTGGTGGCCTGTGTTGGGTCGAGAGTCTTCTTGCCAGGTGCAATTGCAATCTCATCTTCAGTAGGTGACTCAGTGTGATCCTTGAGACACAGGTATAGACAATACATAGCCAGAAAGTGTGTTTTGATATGACCAATAAGACCTGCCAGTGCCATTGAGAAGACAGTCATGTCAGAAAATGTCAGGAAGCTAAAACAAGATGCTCACCATTCAGGCTACTTCACATTGCCTTTGTAATGGTCAGAATTTTTTGCTGACCATGGTGACACTTGTAGTGTTTGTCGCCCGCATTTCCCTCACTGCCAAGAGCATTCTTTAGCACATCTTCATAAAACAGATAAATCAGATTGGTTGGTCTACGTGGCCAAGATTGTATTTAGTGTTGTCACTGGTCACCACAATATCCAGAACATTACCTTTGAGTGCTTTTTCACAACAGGAATTCGGCCTTGATGGTGACTGCGCACCACCATTATCTTCATCTTCAACTTCCTTGACTCGAGCTTGCTTAGACAATTGAGGTTCATTGGCAGCTGAAGAATTTCTTGTAGCCTTGCGCTTATATTTTGAGCTGGTTTTCTTGCGGAGATGACGTGCATTAGGATCGGTATTGCCACCACATAGGCGGGACAGTTTTCATAGGTAAGATCATTGCAAGCTGCAAAGCATCAGCAACAACTGCGAGTGATTAAGACAAGCTTACCTCCACATTGGAGATCTCATGGTCCTGGATGTCACTGTGCGAGTCTGAATCTGAAGAGGACTCAGAGCTGGACTTAGAGCCCTGAGTGAAATTAGCGTCATCAGCATCTGAGGCCTCCTCGATTGCAAGACATGAAAAATAATTGTCATTGTCAACAGGAATAGTTCATTTGGGACACGATGGGGATGGCGGGGATGGCATGAGGGCTGATCTTCATCTTTGCCCTCAGCTTGGATAAGAGCATTCATGCGCTCGACATTTTTTGGACGTCTCCCATGCCCAAGAACTTCATGAAAGTCTTGATCTACAGCAGGATTCAAACCAGAAGAGCTTGGGGAGGCCATTGAGCGAAGGTACATTGTCACAAAGTGAGAAAATACAAGTAGTAGATGGGGGAAGGGAGCAGCACTCGAAGGCCTAGTGCCAGTAGCCTTCAATTTTGATGCATGAGGCCCGTAGTAGTACCTGCTGAGAATCAGCAGTGTGTTCTTGACATTGGAAACATTAGAATATGATTGATTAGAGATTGTGAGAGAAAACATACCAGCAAGTTCATGATTTGTGTGATATTGAGGTACTGGACGCTACTGAAGAAGCTAAACAGTAGGGTCAGGAACAGGTAGTTGTCATTGGTGTCGAAAAAAAGCAATGAGGCTGCCAGGCCCACACTGCCTAAACAAGTCCGGCGGCGCAAAGCTTATCTATCAATGATTCATCACACATAGTAGTACTATGTAGTATGTACTTATTTATGATATTTAGAGCCCCATATGTCCCATATGATGGCTGCATACAGCCGTACACATACAGTGTTATATGGTACAAAAACCAATGTATACCGTAACCATCAACCTGAGTCAGAAGTGCCGACAGTACGGGTACGACTACCGTATGACGGTCCCGTATGGTCCCGTTATACGGCGTACGGTGACCAGCCCTAGCCAATGATGTTTGTGATGTATTTTGGATCAACAACTGGGTCATGAATGACAACCAACAATGGAAGGATCACATATGATTGGACTCAAGGAGGATGTTGGAAATTAATGTTAGAACTGACAAAATGCAGATAAATGTACCTTGAGGATTCACTTCTGAATGGGCTCATTGGGAGTGCATCCAACTGGTCTTATAGCTAAGCAGTTCATACAACAGAATCTAAATCTGTTTGTGTGGGTTCAAAACCTGCTAAAGATAAAATCTGCAAGTGAACATCAGAGTCAAAATCTGTTTCTCTTGGACTGCGCAGGTTTGAAACCTGCCAATGATAACATTTTCATTTTATGAAAAAATCAGACCTTGACATTTCCTCATGAATCATATATGTGTTTTTCCTGGGTGAACACACCTTGACATTGACTCATGTGTACTTTCATGTTGTAGCTCATGCTCCCAAACATCTGCTTTATACGGTGTTTGTGAATGCACTTTTCTGTGTCCAAGAACATCTCTGAGCTCCATGTGACATAGCTCCACATCCTGAGCACAAATGCCTCAAATCATGCTTTAGGGTTTCTATAGCTTTCATCCCGCTGCCATGCAGTACAAATGTGTATTCCATATTTGATCCACAAGGCTTCATTGATGCATGTCGATGAGCGTCTTGATGATCAATTGCAGTAAAATCAGGTCTTATGGCTTCATTACAATCTCCATTAAACATTCTTTTAGAATAGGATTGCAAAAACTGAGACCAGAGTCGAGTACTAAAGATGAGAAAGGTTCAAACACGAGGTGGGCAGAAGCAAGAAGCATGCATCACCTCACCTAATTTGCTCATAGACTAAACTCTAGGTTAGCCTCATACCTCAGCTATCAGCTGGAAAAACAAAAAAATTCTGCTGTAGAGACTCATATCTTTGTAGGCTCATAGGATCCATATTTACAACTCACTTTCAGGCTCAGTTTATACACCATTATCCTCCTAACATATTTTGACTCTGTTTCAATGTCTACTTGGCTAAGACCAGTGGGATGGAGCTCTCAGGAAAGTATGCATGAGTCAATGTCAAGGCATGATTTCATAGAATAAAAAATGTTATCATTGGCAGGTTTGAAACTCACAAAGTTCAAGAAAAACAGGTTTTGACTCTGATGACAACTTGACCTTGACTAAGACCAATAAAGATGAATGTCTGAGATACCATCTATCAGCAAGTATTCAAGGAATGTTCTAATAGAAAGAATGCAACATTCAACAGGTTTCAAACATGTTGCATTCCAATGGAAACAGATTTTGATTCTGTTATGACAACCACTTGGCTAAACACAACTTTGATGAATGTTTAAGCAAACCGACCATGAGCATGTGTCAAGGTGCATTTTCATAGAAAATGAATCTTATCATCGGCAGGTTTTAAACCTACACAGTCCAGGACAAACAGATTTTGACTCTGATAATCACTTGGCAATTTGATCTTTAGTAGGTTTTGAACCCATGCAGACAGATTTAGATTCTGTTGTATCAACTGCTTGGCTAAGACCAGTGAGATTCACTTCCAATGAACTCGTTCAGAAGTGAATTCTCAAGGCACATTTTATCTGCATTTTGTTAGTTCTTTCAATAGCATGGTCACCATTGATTTTTTTTATTCTGCTCTTTTCCTCTAAAAAATTACTAGAGGCAAATGCAAGTATCTTTGACGCAAAGTTCAATATATGACCAAAGTCTTGATGCAAACTCGGAATGATAAGTACAAGAGCAATTTAATTTTATCCAAAGGTCTTGACTTGGTTGAAGAAGAAGAGCAGATTATACATCGAACTTTCAAGTTCGATCCTAATGACCTGGGGAATGAGGAAGAATACACATCTGTCAAGACTGAGATTCAAAAGAGCCATCCGGTCATTATTCGCTTATGTGTAAGGTTGAAGTGCACTGTATTTGAGACCTTTCATCATCACGCTCCACTCCTCTCGCTTTTTGAAAGTGCTGTATTGCAGTCTGTATTTAATTCATCTGTTCAGCTGAGGGAAAACATTGTGAGTGACAGAGAACAGTAGACTTGCCTTGCAGATTCACTTCTGAATGTTTTCTTTAAAGATGAATCTAACTGGTGTTAGTCAAACAGTTGCTACAACAGGATCCAAATCTGTTTCAAATCTGTGCATGTGGGTTCAAAACCTGCTAAAGATGAAATTGCTAGTGATTATCAGAGTCAAAATCTGTTTCTCTTGGAATGTGCAGGTTTGAAACCTGCCAATGATAAAATTCATTTTTTTAAATAAAACCGCACCTTGACACATGCTCATGGTCGATTTGCTTACAAGCTCATCAGAGTTTATGTAAGTTGCTTCTGAATGAGTTCATTGGGAGTGCATATAACTGGTCTTAGCCAAGCAGTTGATACAACAGAATCTAAATCTGTCTGTGTGGGTTCAAAACCTACGAAAAATCAAATTGCCAAGTGATTATCAGAGTCAAAATTTGTTTCTCTTGGACTGTGCAGGTTTGAAACCTGTCAATGATAAAATTCATTTTTTTTAATGAAAACACACCTTGACATATGCTCATTGTCAGTTTGCTTGCAAGCTGATCAGAGTTGTGTCCAGCAAAGTGGTTGTCATAACAGAATCAAAATCTGTTTCTATTAAAGTGCAACAGGTTTGAAACCCGTTGAATGTCGCGTTTTTTCTATATGAACATGTCTTGAACATTTGCTCATAGACAGCATCTCAGACATTGATCTTCATTGGTCTTAGTCAATTTGTCACCAGAGTCAAAACATCTTTTCTCAAAGACAGTCTTAGCCATGTTATTGCCACAATAGATTCAAAATCTGATTATTCTAGACTGAGCAGGTTTGAAACCCACATGGTTACTTTTTTTTTTCATCAAAATATACCTTGAATGAACATGTGTCCATGGATGGTTGTCTCAAAAACTCATTATAACCTGTCTTAGCCAAGTGGTTGTTACAACACACTTATAGTTTGTTTCTCTTGGGCTTGGACTGTGCATGCATGCTTATAATATGCTGAGTGATAACCCCCAAACTAGGAACAAAACAAGAATCGCACAATCCCCACCCATTATCAACACACCCTAAGCAAACCTGAGGTAAACCAGGAAGTAAAGCAAGTATGTGATAATATGTAATATAAGGGTCCATGACATATACATATGGAATGTATGTGCATAGCACCAGAGATATTGTCAGAAACACAGAAATAGAATAGGAATATGTATTGAAGGGATATGCAGCATATAACCTGCAGGTGGTAAAGAGCAAGTACACAAAGCTGCTGATGCCCTCACTCACAGAACTTTGCAATTTTTGTTACACCTTCCAAGAGGTCACTGATTCCCTGATTGAAAAAGATCATATAGAGAAGGCCAAAAGGAACCATATGTGGCTAGCAGGTTTTCCTAGTGATATCCAAGTGCTCCTATGCACATGCCTAATGATCAAATTTCCTGACCATCACCTGCATGACCCTTACCCATTTGCAGATGTAGATGCAGCTGCCAAGTTCCTAATTCCAGGAATGGGTGTGGCAACCCCAGAAACTGACTCATCCCCAAGAATTTGTTCCAGGTATATGCTTCATGCATGAGCACACCAAAAAGCTTGACCTAGATCCCACCAATTGGCTATGACCCAAAGATCTTAAGCTAATACACTGGCTCATTAGAGTTCACAAACTTGCATTTGCTAGGTGTGCCTCAGAGCAGGGCCACCTCAATGAAACATATTTTTCACTCTATAAGATCCTGACAGTGCCACACACTCCATGGTCACAGTGCAACATCCCAATACCACCTACAATCACCAGCCAAGTCATTTGTATTATCAAGGAAAAGATTTTGTCAGGCATATATGAGCTGCCAACAGCCACCTATCACTCATGCTGGTTTTGTGTCATCAAGAAGGATAGCCATTCATTGTGCTTAGTCCACAACCTACAGCTGCTCAATGAAGTCACAATTTGTGATACATCACTTCTGTCTTTCCCTGACTTCCTAGCTGAAATGTTTGCTGGATATCCAGTTTATGCTATGTTGGATTTGTATGCCAGTTATGACCAGCATGCGCTTCACATAGACTTGTGTGACATGACTACCTTCAGGATACCCCTAGGGCTGCATCATTTGACCGCACTTCTGCAAGGACATGCTAACACTGTACAAGTTTACCAAGGCAATATCTTGTTTATACTGCAAGACAAAATACCCAAGCTCACATCGCCATTCATAGACAATGTGCCAATAAAGTCGGTAAAGATCCAATACCAAGATGTAGATGGTCCTTATGAGACCATATCTGGTAATCCAGGCATCTGCCGTTATATGGGAATACTGCATTGTCATTCACCGCATCCTGCAGTGCTTAGAAAACATAGGTGCAACAGTATCCACAACCAAGTTTGTACTAGCTGCACCATCAGCGACTATTGTCAGCCACAAGTGCACTTTCAAAGGGTGCATGCCTGATGAATATAAGATACAAAAGATCTGTGATTGGCCAGAGCCAAAAAATCAGTCACACATGCAGTGTCTTGCGCATTTTCATTTGTAACTTCTTGTGCATTGTGCGCCTGCTAATCAATTTGACCAAAAAAGATGTACCATCTGAGTTCGCCAAGGAGCAGTGTCAAGTAATGCAAATACTCAAGGACTTCATCATAGATTCACCCATGCTTTGGTGGATAGACTATGAAAGTGGTGTAGAGATACAACAATGGCTTAGCAGGGAACATGTAATGAACTCTCAGCCAAATATAAGGTGCAGTCTGGACAGCGAGTCTGGGTTCAGAATTCGCAGTTCAAAACTGCACGTGATGCTCACATGTGAGCGGGATCAGCCGACCAAATCTGTACCATCACCATCACCTTGCTGACATGTCTGATAAATCTAGTATCAGCTCTTCACATTCCCTGTGATCTCGAGGCACCATTGATGTAGCCTTGGCTGCCACCTCTGGAATCATCCACAAGGCTCCCACAGTCTGGTCAAAGGTGGAGGAAAGTACCTTCCTTGACTTCCTTCTACTCACCCTGCCTTCATCAGGTGATGGAGGCTTCAAGATGGCAACTTTCAATCAAGCATCTGCGGACCTCAAACTCAAATACCCACATCAAAGGGGCAAAGAGAAGACTGGTGTGGTGTGCAAGAACAAATTCACAGTGGTATGTTTCTATTGAATGTTTCAGTCAGCAATGTCATCTCATGTTTTTATAGCTCAAGAAAGTGTATCACACTATTGTCGAAATCAAGCGCACATCAGGTTTTATGTGGAGTAACGAGCATGGGGCATTATGGATTGAAAAGATGATGTATGGGCACATTTTACCAAGGTATGCATCTTCTAGTGCTGCTGCGGTCCGGTTCTCATTGGTTCGGTCCATGGTTCTCATGTCAGCCAGAACTGGACCGGTGTAGCACTTGAGATTGCGCTAGGCTTGTATTCAGCTATTTTCCAATGCATGTCAAATGCCCATTGCACACAAATCACTTCCCAATGTTATCCGACACTCACCCACTCAATCCAATGTTTATCCACTAAACCCGATGCTAATCCACTAATCCGATGTTTCCTGTGCATCAGACCCGATGTTTTCCCATGCACTTGTCCTCCCTATGTCTTGTCCTGTCATATCTATCCCCACTAGGTGTGCAGTTACTTGTTTTCACATCGCTAACATTGTAGAACACATTATTACATGTCCGCAGTACATCGTGTCTTATTACATAGGACATTGGACCCGAAAATCAGTGCTACTACTTTCGCCTATAGCACTCCGAAATTCTACATAGACACTATATATTTCGCATACCTTCTACCTATTTACTTACCTTTCTACCTCCGAGTAGGAGGAGGTCATCCAATATTAGTAGTTCTTAGCTGAATTCCACAATATCATCCATTCTTTATCCGAAACACTCCGAAACATCTCACAGTACCCCGCCATTCACTATCACCGACATTCATTATATTCCTGATACAAACCCGATGCAAACCTGACACAGCCTGACGAAACCTGCTAACCCGAAAACATAGGACCCGACATTTTTGATATTGGACTTGTAATTATACCTTCAGACTTTGTTTCCTGCACTTCGGATTATCTTCGTTTTCATATAACTGATTATTCTAATACCATACAGCAAGCCCCTCGGGTCGAACACACTTGTCTTGCAAGTATAGCAGACTAGGCTGTGCACAACCAAAACACATTTTTTCATATTGCTAAACACTTACTTCGTGTAGTGTCCAGCAATTGTTGTATCTCTACACCAGAAAACGGTTCTGGGTTCGACGTCTTCCCAAACCATTCTGAACCCTTGTCGACTTCGACTTCGACAATGTCAGCCTCAACGTCAAACCGTCGTCTTTGGGATTTGCACTCCTGATTAATCAGGCTACCTTTAGCATTTTTCAAGGTAAGTACTAACTAATCACAATTCTCTGACCTACTGACATGTACTTAACTATGTCAGACAATTATGATCCTCCTCTTCACTTTGATTGATCTCCTCAGATACTACCATTGTTCTGGGATACATCTCCTTGCTCCATGCACAAAACAAGCACCGGACAGCGAAATTGTGAGTTGTCTTCCCTGAAAATGTCTCAAGACGCATGCACTCTCAATGCTGATGGCTCCCTCAAGGATGCCTTCGATATCATATTCTACAATGATTCAGACAATAATGCACCACTACCGCAGGCCCCATCTTCAGCTCAATCTACTGCGAAGGATGCCTACTCCATTTTACTCCAGGCTGGATGCACACCAGCACTAGTTGCAGCTGGTTCGCAATGTTCCACTTGCACCTCAAAACCCTCTGCTCACATTCGGGATGCTGATAATGCAGCCACAGTGTCTTCATCAAGGAAACATCCATTATCTGACGCCACTGATACTCCAGTGCCCAAGAAAGCCACCATGTGATTTTTGTCTCCTCTGGACTCTGATGGTTTAGGTGTCCAAAAGCAAATGCACAGTGGATGTCCATACCATATTTACTCACATTTCTGATGGGTGGGTCTGCAACTTGTGCAAGTAAGTTATCCATCTATTTTTTCAACTGTTTCTTACTTTGTGTAAGGGCTGCTGGTGAACCTGGCTCAAAGCATACATTTCGCAGCGGCACTTCAACATTGCGGACACACATTGTTTGCAATAAAAGGACCCATTTTCAAATGTACAAGCAGCGCTGTGAGGCTGCAGGCATCACAATGCACTCTCACACAATTCCGCCTGAAGAAGATCTTACTGTGACGCAAACAACTCTCAATGCCAGCCTTATTTCGAAACCGCGCGTGTTTACCAAGGAGGGACTACTTGAATATATCATGGACACACCAGCCATGTTCTCCGCACTGCAGTTGATGAAGGCAGCCTATTGGAATGGACATACATCAGCAGCAGTAGAGGCAGAGGTGTATGCAGCTGATATGTAGTGACTAGCTATTCAATGTCGTGTAGATGCACTATCAATATTGATTCTTGTGCTTGAAAAATTGATGGTTCGGTTTGGGTTTGGACCAGAGAAAAACTGAACCGGTGTGTGCAAAGAATGATAGCTAGATGAGACGGAGTGAAATGGGGAGAAAGGGGGAAGTGGGGTAAAACTCAAATAGACCTCTGGATGCGAGTATAGATTCGGCCCGAGGGGATTGCTACTGAGAATGATTCCTCTAAGCAAAGTGTGAGGGGAAACATAGAAACTAGTAAGGGTAGCTGAAACTAAAGAGAACACAAAAGCTGAAGCTGAAGCGATGTGAGCGTGAGTGAGCCGCCAAAAATGTGATGTGATATGCATGTAGGTGAAGTGCCAATAAGATGCGATGCGATGCAAGTGCGAGTGGCTGCGATGTGACAAAACGTGAAAGCGCATGGTTAAGCCAAAGGTGGGATGCGAAAGAGGAACTGAAAACACGAGGGCAGGGCCGAGCGATGACAAGTGCCGAGAGCGTTGGATAATATAGACACATGAATACGAGACAATTGCTGCCAATAGAAGTGCACGCGCGAGAGAGTACCAAAGATTTTAGATTCTTAGTCAAGACTTGTAGTTTTGCATGTAAACAGGTGATGAATTCTGATGGGAGAGAGAAGTTACATAGAAATTCTAAGTATCTGATATATGTATGTGCACCTAAGCAATATTCAGAGCCAAGTAGGTAGCGAGATGTATGTAAATAGGGTCCATGATACATTTCATGAAAATATAAACAGAATAGCTTGGGAATTGTTGTTAGTCTAGTATGAATCGAGTAATATACGCACCAATGAACCAGCAGAGGATATGGATAGGACAGACAGAGGACGCTCAACAGATCCAAAGAGAAGCCAACGCTAGCCAAAGCATGCATGAGAGCCATGGCCGTTGGCCAACGATGGAAGACTTGCGTGCTATACCAAGGGTAGTGCACACTGTATTAAAACCAGAGGGACAACACAAAAAGGCCTATATGAGGCTGCAAAGACCATAGGTCTTACACCAGACCACAAAGAACAGTTCTCAATGGTCTGGTTCTTGGTTCTCATCCAGGAGCCTCTGAACCAGACCAACTG
>NW_024541485.1:0-26699 GCF_016758755.1 Suillus discolor | reverse complement strand
GTTCTCCCTCCGAGTCAAGGCCCCACACCTCAGGCGGAAGAAGTTGATCGGTAATCTCTTTGCCAAGAAGAGCTCTTGCGGTCTTCATGATGGGTTCATTTCCTGTACTGCAACGTGCGTGAGAAGGATCGACGAGAAACTACCAGTCAGACCATACGCTAGGACGATAACGTCTGCTGAAGCTTAGAGCCGTCTTTAAACGTGATCCCGTCTTTGTCGAAGTGACTAATGTCTTGGCCTTGCTTTACCTACACGCATATCGCGACCGTCAGCTACAGCCCCTCAGAAAATAGATACAAGTCATACCTTGACTCTGCCTTCGATGATTAGCTTACCACAGCCAATGTCAAGCACTGTGTATTAATTGCAATGTCGCCCGTCTCGGAACCAATCTAAACGCACTAGTTCCTGATCCAAGACGGCTAAACAAAAATCCTTCTATCCCAACCTCGCCACTACCGGGTGAAACTTCCCAAGTTAAGTTGAATCCAGCCTGGCGCAGACCGTCGTGGAGTTCCTGATCCAACATCTTCATGTGTCGGATCCCACCTGATTTTGTCAGTTGCAGGAGGAAGGCTAGAGGCATTGAATTGCCGCGGAAATCCAGTTCCTCGATAGGGGTGCTATTGGGGTAAAGTGACTTGAAGCGAGTTTTCTCCATGGCAGCAGAGGATACAACACATGTGGCGCTTCTTTGGACCAACGTTACCTTTTTCCTTCTTATGAAAATATGACTTTAGTGTATTCCAATCCATAGACGTACCTCAGCGGCACCGTGTGCTACGAAATCTTGACATATATCCGCGCTAGCATTGCCCTAACGGTCTCGTGAGTACGCACGCAGTATAAAAGTGCACAGATACGACTTACCGCACCCACAACGATGACACGTTTGCCTCGGAACTGCTCCGCATCCTTATGGAAGTCAGAATGATACAAGGCTCCTTGGAATTCATCTATTCCACTCCAGGTAGGAATGTGAGGGCTCCCGCTTCCTGTGGCGAGGATCAAGTGCTTTGGATTGAGGATCACTTTCTGATCTCCATGCTGTACTTCTACAGTCCATCTTGCGGATAATGACTCATATGTTGGAATTGAGGTTATGGTACTGGAGAGCCAGGTCCACAATTCCTGATTAACAGCGTATGACTCCAGGAAATCGGCCAATTTCCCCTTAGGAATGTACTTTGGGAAGTTTATCCTAACATTGTTCAGATATGCGATACCTTTGGACCGTGGGAAGCACTTACGGATAGGGACTGTAAAGTACTGTATATTCATTAGCACCAAGCCTGTGAAGAGATAATAAGACGTACTGGAGCTTTGAGACGCGGGAGTATGCAACGTAAGATTGGGGTACCTGTGTTTTGCATTATTTAATAACGAAGATATAGATATACTATCGTTCATGCATACCGTTGCCTCCAGCAGTCTCCGACACGCGCATCTTTCTCGATTATAAGTGCACGGATCCCCAACATACGTAGCCGCGCAGCACACATAAGGCCAGATTGACCACCACCAACTTCTTATAACTCGTCCAAAACACTACGATTATCGAAAGAAACGGCACACGATTAAAACAGTGGGATCCGCCTCGATCGCACGGCAATTTTGCAGTCAACATCCTCCGCCCACGTTTTTCGCGACTCCTCATATAAACTTGTTGGTTTGGGGGAGACTCTTTGTGCCCGACGAGGTCCTGCATGTTTGTGAAAAGAGTTAAAGCCTTCCACTTCTTATCGGCATCCTGCATCAGACGGAAGAAACCTCGTCCGAGCGCAGCCGGATTCGTAATACTAAAGGTGAAAGCACCTTGTACTCCTTCGATGCCTGGTAACTTGAATGGTGAAGGCGCATTGATAGTGTGATCGTCTATCTTGAAGTCACGGAGACTAGAATACTCAAGTCGCGACTTTCCGTCAACAACCTGCGAGAGAAATTCGCGTATTTTTTCTAGACCTGATAGTGTTCTGTGATTCCAAGAAAAACATAGGAGATCTGAGGGTACTTATAAGCTAGTGCGCCTCACTTGCTTGGACAAGCACTGACCTCTGAACCACCCGTCCGGAAGGAAATGGTTCACAAATGACACAGTGTCTCCAGTGGACGATGCGACCTCTAGGCTTTTGAGCCAATCGGTGGAAATTGAGTGAAGGTCCTCTGAAGCCATGTCGGTATACGGGCAGATAGTAGAGGGTGAGTATATCCTACTAGTACGCGGATGTATAAACTTAGAACTCTGAACGAAGAAGATTCTCCAGCTTACACCGCACGATACTACTGTAACGCCACGACATGGATACTCAATTGGCTAGCCTGAACGGCATGACAGTGCCCAAATGGACAGTGCTAGGTAACTAGGATGCATTTAGCCCTTGGCTGATCATGAAGATGAAACTGAAGAGTATACAAAGTAACAAACCACCAGCGCTGGCAATCAAATTCAGAATCCAATAGTCGAAGTAAACAAGTGTTCAATTTTGAGGGAACGAGTTTCCTGACAATATGGTATGTGCATAATGGGCACTTGAAAGGAGACGATAGAATGGAAGGGGTCGAGTGCCGCAGACGCGTAATACCAGTGAACACTGCAGCAGAAAGAGGCATTAGGTGCAAATTATTATATAATTTACAGGAGGTAAGTATTTCATTTTCAATTTATTTTCACTTGTTTGAGCGCTTATCTGGTCGCTGTCGCTTCTATGGGCGTCCGCTCTATTCGCTTATTTTGTAAGTAATCCATCGACTGCCAGCAGCATCCCTCTTGAACAACTTTCTCTTCTGGCTTTATAGGACAATATCGCCAAGGAGAAGTTGTTATCTATCAACTCCGAGTCAGATCGACAGCCTGAGGGCATCAGATGGAATCACGCGAGTTCGCAGGGGCCAGGGTGTGATGCTGATGAACTTGTCGATACTAGAAGAAGAAAACGGAACACCTATGAAATGGAGCAGAGACTGCTTTAGAGGATGATGGACCTGCGAGAGACGATTTAAGCTCAATTTATCCAACCTTGCCCATCTATCCACCGTCCAGAAGTAAAAAAAAGCTCTCTGGTACGTGACGGGAAACACATTGAATCGTCGTACTTCCCAGAACTGTCCGAAGGTTTGAGAGTGCGACCTCAATAAGATGGAAAGAGCATATTTTAGTTTTTCTTGTAAAGTCAAGAAAACTGAAATATGCTCTGGCCCTTACGACGTTCGCGGACTTTCGCGACGCGACCTGGTGCTTGAGGAAGAGACGAGGAAGCAGAGCCCATTGAGAACCCAGGCGGCCAGGCCCGTGATGCTGATTGAGGATTCCTTAGTGCGGGATGGGTGGAGCATACGCGTGAGCCCAGAATAGATGCGAAGGGTTGATGATACAGGGCGCACGCAGATGCGGTCTTGTGGGGAATCACATCAGCAGGACTCCCACGGTAGTGCAACAAACGTACCGTTATCGTGCGTGGGAAAGATAAAGTCCTCCCTGAGAGACCGCAGTACTTGGTAGAATAAAACTGGGGTATAAAAAAAATGATCGACATTAAAAATGGTTCCGGCATAGCGGCAAATCGAACTCGACCATGGTCATTGCAGGAGGTATTTCAATTTATTTTCACATGTTTGAGCGCTTATCTAGTCGCTGTCGCTTCGCTATTAGGCGTCCGCTCTGTTCGCTTATTTTGTGGGGAGTGGAAGTAATCTATCGACCAGCTGCCAGCAGCATCCCTCTTGAACAACTTTCTCTTCTGAAAGGCAGTGAGACTGAAGGAGCATCGCATAGAGTATTTATATAGAATTCTAGTAAGCCAGTGTACTTAATTATGTACAGTACATATGTCGTATGGCGGAGCAACTACATATATAACTCTACTCTAAATATCAGTGACTTCAAGCTCGTTATATTCTATTGCGTAATGTGCTGAACCTACCACTTCATGATCAAACTTTGTGTTGAGCAAATAAATTCTATCCTTTTCAACCCACACGTCTGCTAACTCGCCGGATTCGAACTTTCGGTCCAATATGACCTCGACATAAGGCAGGGACGTTATCAAGTTCTTCACAGGCCTGCCAGTCCATTCGACGAATTTTGGTATCGTAGATGGTTCTTTCACCACTCGTCCCAGACCCCGCCTGTTCGTCACAGCTAGCGGGCTGAAGTCCAAATGTGTAATATATACTCCGCGTCACCTGAGGCTGACGTGCCGACTGACAATGCTTGCAAGACTCGATTCCCGCTAACGTGAACTCTGGATTCACCTGAGAGCTCGAAAATACGAGTATTTGAAGGGCCCCAGCGTTCCCACGGAACTGGCGTTGCTGCTGCTATTCCTTTAAGGTTGAAGAAAATCCTCGTGGAAATGACGAAGGTCTGACCCGCTCCCGTGGTGATGCATAGAAGCTGGTTTTGGGGATCTGAAGTGTACATGGCTTGTTGGGCTTGTAGCTGTGGGGAGCTATCGATATGATCCATCGGAAGGAAGCACTGTATATACAGAGATAGGACCGGCATCAGGAAGCACGCCAGCAATTGTGGCGTCTGGGACATATCCTCGATCGAATAGAGCATCAAACGGTCGGCGGCAACGAGCAACCTATTGTTTCCGAGAAAGCAAAAATCAATCGGGCTTGGTAAGAAATTCGTGCCACTGAGGACGCTCTAGATGGCGAATCAGCACTCAGCCGTCGAGTCTTTCAAATGTTTTCTGGCTATGACTTACATTAGATGTCGCTGAGTGTTGCCAGTCCCAAATATGTAGCTGCCACATCTCATCGAATGGATGCGCAAAGGAGCGCCGCAAAGCAATATGCCTCCCAAATCCCTTGAGCTTGGCACTTTCTGTAACAAAGCATTTGTCCTTGGACGCGGGCAGCATCGACAAAAACAATGTCCGTCCAGCAGCTTGGGGATGAATGCCATCCTTATCCAGGACTCCAAGGTCGATGTAGAGTGTCTCGTCGTTCGATTCGAGTGTAGCATCAATGACGGAATACGCGGTGGCGATCAGGTTTTGTGCTGGATCCATGAACACATCGAGGTGGCCTGAGTCAGGAACTGAAAATAATGTTCCTGGAGACCAGTTGCGCTTGACTGTTTTTTGTGAGGACTTTGGCAGTATCGGAATGATTGTAGCCATGTCTTCTTCTTGATCCCACAAGTAGATATGCCCATCTGCGACAAACTGCTTGTTAGAGTGCATGTTCTTTGGTAGAGAGACTGTTTCGAAAGAGTGGGGGTCGACTTTGAACCATGCGTGAGCTTTGTCCCTCAAGAGTTGTAGGCGCTTGGAAACAGGGATGCTAACATTGTCCGTATTGGAAATATGGAGCAACCGTTGGCCACTGAGTTCAACGATGTACTGAAGCTCGGAAGAGGACATGTACATCTGGCAAAGGGCCTTAGATACCTGCAAGACGATTATCGTAAGTATAAAAGTCCATATAGGACAACAATAGCATGACCACAATCATAAATTGGGCTCACGGATGTACAACGAAGGATATCTTGGCAAGAAAGAGAGCTCAAAATGTTGAGCTGTAGTTCTCTAGGAATAGACAAAAACCCTGCGTTAGGTTTCATCTCGTGGCTCATAAATATCTTAACAAGGTGAGATGGGCAACTAGTCTCGACTAGATACGGTTGAAAGATGCGAGCACCTGCATATACCAAGCATACAAGAGTGGAGCCTTGACTTGGAGCGGCGTTTGGAATTGAAGGATTACTAAGCTAAAGGTCCTTCATACTTATGCAATAACCCGAACAAACGTCATTGAATATCTCATAAATCTGAGCAGTTGGTTCGAAAAGATCGATTCCTTTGTTCACGATGATGGTGGGAGAGCGTTATACACAAGAAGGTCACCTCCAGCCGCAGCCCCCGTCTGCTCTCATCTGCAAGGCATTTACCCTGACCCGTCTCAATGAAGGACGTAGCATTGGAAACTTCAATAAAACCAAAAATAGATGCTGAAGAACCGTCAGTGAGTAAGACAATGTATCACTCAGGCTGGTTATGCACTTACTACTATACTATTTACCCGCTATGATCATGTCTGCCGCAGTAATAGCTTGCTACTGCACAAATCATCGGCCACCCTGCCCCCAAGCTGGTTATGCAGACCGTAATAATGACATGTGTGACCTGTCATTGTTTTCGTGTGAACCAGATTACACAGTCACTGGTTGCGAATGTGACGTACTGATACTACATCGCGATCCCTTGTATCATATGGCTTTTCAAACTAATCCCCACTTCAAGTTGCAGGTCCTACATAGCTGAAAAGTTGTTAATGAATGTACGTGACAAGTTCTTGATCTTTTCAAACCGTTCTGACATCGACATCTCAGTGACGCTACACGGTCTAGCCAAGCTCAGTGATTGCAGCCGAGTACTGCCAGGCTTTTTCGATGGTTGAGTCGTCTGCATTTCTTGACCAGTTCTTGGTCTGACCTCTGCGCTCAGTGCTTTTCAGCAAGCAGACCCATCCTCGTTGTTCTACACATAGCCCACACCGTACTCCCTCTCCTCTGTGAAACCACGTGCGCCCGTCGGCGACTTTTCATCGCTCTTCAACCACACTCGCTCCAATACCGATAGAGCAACCGAATTCCAGCAATGCTCAAGGCGGTCTACCTTCTCTCATTGTCGTCCTCATATTATTGAAGTTGTTACGGTACAGGACAGAAAGGTATGTCTTTGCATGCGCTTCCAACTGTTGTGGACAATGGTCTCTGTCCAGGCACTGGTTGTTGCTCGGCGGCCAGAACATGACAAGCTGAAATGAACACAGCAACATCACAGCCAGTCGGATTGCAAAGCCCAGGCGCCTTCATCGTAATGTCACTCTGCCTCCGCCTCGCCGTCGGAAACTTTGTATTCGCAAAGATATTTGAATACTCAAATAACACCGGAGGAACTGCCAGATATATAGCACCGAAGCTATCTTGTGAGTCAGAATTGAATATTGAATTCCTGCATGTAGGTTGTTTCGTGAGCAACGCGTTATGCGCGCCACTATCTCAAAAGATGGGCCTGTAGACTCACCAGCAATCCCTGCCATACAAGCCCTTTCATTCCATTATTTTTGTGGGCTTCGCTCGCAAGCATAGTCAAGATATGTTGTAACAATCGAACGCTGATCATGTCTTCCCCGACCCGTGAGCAAGAGTCGATTGGGTACAAGGTGTTATGCACCTACCTGGCGGACGGCGCATAATATGACTCACTTCGGAATGTGGGATGTAAAGACCAGAGACACAGCCCTGGAGATGTCTCTGTGGGTGATTTATTCACCCGATAACACAACATTTGCGATGAGCGGTCCGATAGTTACCCCATCCAGCTAGATGCATCTGCTGCTGCGGCACTGCTACAAGCCTATAAGAGCCGGAAGCAATATACACATAGCGATAGGAGACACAGCATAATCGACGGCGATTTACTAATTCCCCATGGTCATAAGGTCGATTGCATGATATATGATTTGCTAACCCACCCCTCAAATCATGGCTCCTGCAGTCGATGGTCACTTTGCTATCATCGCCGGCATTTCTCTTTCCTTTGTCGCCGTCAAGGTACTGGGGCGGTTCATCACAAAGCGACAGAATAGTCCTTCTCTTCCCCCTGGCCCAGTGCCGCTCCCACTGTTAGGGAACGTCTTATCCGTTGACGCTCAGGAGCCTTGGCTGACTTACACCGAATGGGGTGCTGCGTATGGTACGTGAACAAATAGTATAGGGTATATGCACTGCAGACCATTATATCAGGGGACTTGGTCTTCGTGCAAATCATAGACGAGAAAATGGTCGTGGTCAATTCTCAGCACACTGCAGAAGCCTTACTGGACAAGCGTTCTCGGATTTACTCTGATCGGCCTTACCTAGCCACACTCGAGCCGTGCGTTCTTTGAGTATTCTTCTATTCAACCAGTCTGAGGCTCTTGCAGGTATGGTTTGTCAATCAACTTTGGTTTCATGGGTTATGGTGATGAATGGCGTCTCTGCCGACGACTCTTCCACCAAACTTTCCGTTCCGAGTCTGCAGTGAAATTCCTCCCAATGCAGATCAGGCGTGCTCATGAAATGGTCAACAACCTAGTCAATGACCCTCAACATTATCATGACCACTTCGCAACGTCAGTAAATTATCTTTATAGATTGAACGGTTATTTACCTGTTTACAGATTCTCGTTATCTGTTGTGATGTCAACTGTATATGGCCACGATGCCAGTGCTCGTGATGATCCTCTTGTGCAGAACGTGGTAAAGGCACTGATTCCGGGCCTGGCCGTGTTGACCCCAGAAAGAGCATTGATGCTTAAGACCTTCCCTTTCTGTGAGAACTCAACTTTCCTAGCTGAGAGAACGTTAACATGACATGCACTTTTGTGGAATCTAGTGTTAAAATTACCTGACTGGTGTTGGGGATCATCGATCAAGCGTACTGCTCAATCTTCGACCGAGCGCATCAATGAAATGGCCAACGCACCATTTCGATATGTGCAACAGCACATGGTAGGTATTTATTTTTCTCTTGGATCCAGACATTGGTTCGACCCTTGCCAAGGCAGACAGTTCGATCCTCGTTCGATCTTCGATGGTTGCAGAAAATTTGCGACGGATGGAAACGCAAGAGGAGGTATCCAATCCTGCATTCGAGAGTGCCTTAAAGAAAGCAGCTACTGCTGCTACTATGGGTAAGTGAGCTTTTGTACAAGCAACGTTATGCTCTCGACATAAACCTATATCACACAGGTTCATATGAGACGGTATGTGGGTAATTCCATCATGTCATCCGCTCCTTATCCTCGTTACAGACTTCGGCAATCTTGATGGTCTTTGTTTTGGCCATGGTATTGTATCCAGATGTTCAGAAGCGCGCACAAGCGGAAATCGACTCAGTGGTTGGAAGAGAACGGCTGCCAACGTTCGAGGACAGAGCATCATTACCCTACATTGATGCACTTGTGCGAGAGACTTTCCGATGGCAGCCCATTGGACCCCTTGGTATTCTTCCCTGCCAAGTGATCTGGCCTGTACTGAAGATGATCTCATAGGCATACCACATGCCACCTCGAGTGATGACATATACGATGGCTATTTCATTCCAAAAGGTCCGCTGTTGTCGTCCCATCAACACAATGATTATTTATAATACCGTACATCAGGCACAATCATCACGTACAACACATGGTCCGATATGTTCCTCCCAGCCTTTTGTAACACTGACTTGATTTTAGGAGCATTACACGGGATGAAAAGCGGTACCCCGACGCATCTCGCTTTATACCAGAGAGGTTTATCGACGTTGATGGCGCGTTAACAGGTGATGACCCCGCACAATACACCTTCGGCTTTGGCCGGCGTGCATGTCCTGGTTCGTTAAGTTACTTTGACTCTATAAGAAATTTGTTGACAGATAGACTTTACTCAGGGAGGTATACCGCTGATGCCTCTGTGTGGTCTGCCATTGTGACTATGTTGGCCACATTGGATATTTCTTCTGCCAAAGATGACCAGGGCAAATTGATCAGCTTTACTCCCACGTTCACCACGGGAGTGGTTCGGTACTTGACTCCCTCGTGTCGTTCTACCCTCTTGTCACTAACAGCTTCGTTACTTCAGCTGTCCTGCGATCTTCCCTTGCAGTATCTCAGCACGGTCTCGCACCCATTCAGACCTTGTGGACTGTTGGCAAACTGCCGAGTTTTGACATCAACGTCGCACTTCAAATTTGCGCGCTAGGAAGACCGAATGAATGTACAGTTCTAGGAAGCGCTTGCACCGGAGCTTTCTCTCCTTCTAACGTCTAACTTTGGGAACAGCTTGTTTGTATACGAGACAATATATAATACGATATCGAGATTGATACGATGCAGATACTATTCATGTCGAAATGTTGATGACCCGTGCTTCGCAGCTACAATATCTCCAGCATCCTGACATTCATCATGTCATCAACAACAGAAGTCATGTCCCTCACTTGTGCGATGGTATTGTTATCCGAAGCAATTCTCTTATACTCCCAGCCATGCTATTGCGCTAGCAAAAGTGCGCCAAAAGGACGAACAAGGCGAACGAGCAACCTCAACCCTCTGGTTACCAGCTCGTCATCTCCAGGCTCAGCAGACCAATTATCTACGCTCTGCGACTCGTCTGTAAAGTCCTCGAGATCATGCCGATTGCATGGATGAATGAGCAGGGATGCATGGCAGAGTCTTGTATGAGGAAATGTTGGCTGGGAGGCAACTGTTGAAGTGTCTTCCTTCTCCGTAGATTATAGGAATGTAGATGCCGAATATTCCAAACAGGGTCTTCATCCCGCGCAGTGACACGCATTGATGCCCATTGAAGTTTCTCTCTGGCATCTCTCGTCCCCGGGCGGAAGGCGAGGAGCGCCTGCGCATTTATGCCAGTTGAATGCTCCAGCTCCTCCATAATACTGACAGGCTCCTTGTAGTTGCGTGAGCGGTCGTCGAAATATAGGGTTCAATTAGCTTGGTAGAAGAGAATGACTTTCGGGGCCAGGAGTTCTGGAATACTCCATGCTCGCGTGTTCCAAGCACTGTTTGCGAGCGCGCCCGACTTTGATGAAGGAACATCCGATAGGTAAACAATGGTGAGTGCTGAGCGCTGAGCAGTGATACCGGATGAACATGGAGTGGTCTGAAACATTGAGCTCGACAGTGTCGAGCCGGTCGATGCAGCACGTATCGCTCCACGCCCAACGATGCCCCGCATCGCGAGCAGCTTTGCGGAATTTCTGTAACTTCACTATGGTTCCAGCCGGGTCCAAATCGTATATGGTCTTGTGCTGAATGTCATACAGCGTTGGCTCCTGGGTTTCCCATCTGTGCGATAACATGACCCTCGAAGTACTGCACGACCGCTTCTTTGATGGGCCGCGTTTGGACTGGCACGTGTATCACTGATGAATGTGAAAGCTCTTTATACTCTTTACTTCCCATAAATGCGTTGATCTGCGCATCTTGATTGCACAAACGTCCAGTAGAGGTGTTGATTAGACGAAATGGAGCGTTCTCCAGTTGGACGTGAATGGCTAGTCGAATAGCATCTTCTACTTCAGATTGACTGACGTATTGGCGGTGTAGCTCTGCAAAAATGTCAGTCGTTTTCAAGTCATGCACATTGATGTCATGAAGCGTACGCGACAAGGCGTTGACAGGATGATCATGACTGGTAGATACACCGACACCACCATGCGGGGAAGGAGAACCTTAAAAGTCGTGTAAGTCGCTGATCACAAAGGCGTCATGGATGTGCAACCCACGCGTGGCTGTGATTACAGTCTTTGGTGGTAGAGTAGCCTCGGCGTTGGAAGAGACAGTCAGTACTGGGGACAGGGGCCTATTTGTAAATGTTTAGTAGAAACCGGGTCTCGATCAGACTCCTACCCATCGGCAGTGTGTTGAGAGTACATCCGAGTGCCGCCACACAAACCAAATACGACCAACAATAATTCAAACAGCGCAACTTTGGACTCTAACACACTTGGCCGACTGGCACAAGTTGTAGTGGCGCAAAGGTTGTATCTATTTGTCCCTCCAAAAAATACCTTCGAAATAGTCGCCTAGTGTTTTATTTAACAGTGTGACCTTCTGTGACACAACACATATCCATTTCGAGTCTTTTGAGTTAACCTTAGCATTGCGATGTCAGCCCGTCAATTCAAAGTACCAAATTTGACCGATATGAAGATGGTCATTCACAGTACATTCGGTATCACCCCCTGTACTTGGCAACTTCGGTCGGCTTTGCATCAGCTTGAGAAGAAAAATGTCTTTACTATTTCTCCGACTGGCTCAGGCAAAACATTCACGTTCTGGATCCCCCTTCTATTCAACAACAATGGAATTTGTTGAGAATAACAAGCCGAGCTCACCCTTAGTTGATAAGCCGAAGGTAGCGGAACTTTGGAGTGTCTGAGATCGTCGGAGAGTAAAGAGAATATAATGATTCATCTGTCTGGAGCTAAAAAGGCAAAAGAAATGTGGGATCAGCTAAAGCTCGTGAAAGAGTCGCGAGGCAAACAAGCGATTACCACATGGAGGCGCAAGTTCTATAGAACTTTCGCCGATGATGACAAAGATATCCCAACACATGTCAAGCACATGAGGGAGATCCAGGAGACCCTGCATATGATGGGAAGTTTAGTAGCAGAAGACAACTTCTGCACAGTACTTATCTCATCTTTGCCCGAGTCTTGGGACACCTTCACGACGATGTATCAAAACAGGATAGGTGACGCGACAGCGATTACTTCGCATGAGTTAATCTCCCTAATAATGGAGGAGAATGCGCGAAGGAAGGAAAAGCTCAATGGTAAAGGAAAAGGAAAAGAGAGTGCGCTCACTATGAAGGAAAAGAATCCGAAAAAGAAGAGAGAAAGGAAGGAAATGAAGAGATGCGGAGTATGCAAGAAGTCCGGTCACCTTGAAAAGGACTGCTGGTTCAAGGACAAGCAGACCAAATGCTCCAACTGCCATAAGAGCGGGCACACTATTGAAACGTGCTGGAGCAAGGGTGGCAGACAGGCGGGTGCAGGACCGTCAAAGCCTCCTTTTAAGCGCGCAAGGAAAGACAACGTGAATGTCGTTGAAGACATTGTCGAAGATGCGCAATATTATGAGGAGGATGTCGCTTTTGTCGGCGACGATATGGAAGAGGTCATCGATGAACAAAATGATGGACTTCAAACCGAGGCAAATTATAGCCAAGGTAAAGCAGCGAAGTTGATCACATGCGATTGGCTTGCTGACTCAGGCACCACATCACACATCACGAAGATTAAATCTGCATTAACGGATTATGTTCCATTAAAATCCCATAAGGTTACAGGTATTAGTAACCAGTCTATTAAGGCTGAAGGGCGAGGAATGGTTGAACTTGTGAGCAGTGTAGGTAAACAAAAGATAAGGTGCAAATTAAAAAATGTATTGTATGTACTGACTGCAACAAATAACCTTGTGTCTATGATCCGTCTAGACAGAGAGGGAGGACGTGCAATTATGGGAAATGGCAGGATAACTCTAAAAGCATAAGGAGGACACATAATAGCCAAAGGAGAGCTACAAAACGGGTTATATTTATTAAAAAATACCCGAGCGCAACTAAATAAAACAATCAAAAGTTATAATGCTCGTGAAAATATACCCGCAGATTGGCTCACCTGGCACAAAAGATATGGCCATGTAGCCTATAGCGGCCTCAGATGCCTATATAGAGAAGGATTAGTAGAAGGAATGGAAGTATTAGACGATAACTCACCTATGCCACAGTGCGAAGCTTGTATCCAAGCAAAGCATGCGAGAAGTTCATTCCCGCATGCAAAAGACGAACATTCCAAATCACTCGGCGAATTAACGCATAGTGATGTCTGGGGACCAGCGCGGGTACAATCTGTTGGTGGATCAAGATATTATATATCCTTCACCGACGACTGCTCCTGAAGGTGCAGCGTCGAATTTATGAAGAATAAAAATGAAGCGTCCACCAAAGTAAAACAGTATGCGACATACCTAAAGAAATGTTGGACAGACCAACCAAAAAGGTTCTGAGTTGACAATGGAACAGAATATATCAATAATGATCTAATAACATGGTGTAAAAATGAGGGGATAGAACTTCAGACGACAGCACCTTACTCACCAGAGCAAAATGGCGTGTCTGAAAGACAAAACAGAATGTTAGCGGAGCTTGCATGAGCAATGCTAATAGGAAAGGACTTACCGGAGTCTTTATGGGCGGAAGCGGTATCACATGCTGCATATATAAGAAATCACGCGCCTGCACGAGCGCTACAAGGCGTGACGCCAGAACAACTATGGAATGGTAAAAAACCGAATATAACTCACCTACAGGAGTTTGGTGCGCCAGTATATGTGCTCCAAGAGGGCACAAATCAATCGAAAATGAGCCCAAGATCTGTAAAACAAATCTTTGTTGGATTTGCGGATGGGCCAAAAGCAATTAAATATTATAATACACGGACGCACCAAATACGCGTATCAAGGAACTATAAGTTCCTAGATAACATTGCGCAAGTACATGATGTGCAGCACGAGGGGGAGTTAGAAGGGAAAGACGCGCAGACATCACAAAACAGCGCTATATTACCTAAAGATGCCATAGAGGATCCTAAAGATCAAAATAAGCATGAAGATCTGAAGGGAGAAGACGAAAACAACTCAACTCTAAAGAGGAAACGTCCCCTGACAGATTCAGATGATATAGAACCGCCTAGAAGAACAAAGAGACAGACGGTAAGACAGGATTATCGCCAATTAAATGACCCAGAACCAGAATGGGCGTACCTTGCACATGAGAGACATGAGCTTGACAAAGAGCTCTATGAAGAGGAAGTAGTTCTAGCCGCCTACATGGCAAACGGCAGCTTCGAACCACATGAGCCAAGTCACTAAAGGATGCGCAAGCGTCAGATGAGTGGCCAAAGTGGGAAGAAGCGGTACGAACCGAACTCGCTCAATTAGAACAAATGGGTACATGGGAATTGGTTGACCCCCCAAAAGATCACACCTTAGTAGGAAATAAATGGGTCCTACCTAGTAAAGAAAACAAACAAAGAAGGGGAAATAATCAAATACAAGGCACGGTTGGTAGCCAAAGGGTACTCACAGATACCGGGCATGGATTTCACAGATACTTTTTCACCAGTTGTGCATCTAGAAACAATACATTCAGTAATGTCCACAGCCGCATCCCTCGATTGGGAAGTACAGCAGATGGACGTAAAAGGAGCGTACCTAAACGGCGTACTCAAAGAAGAAGTATACATGAAACAGCCCGAAGGCTATGATGATGGAACTGGCCGAGTATGCCGATTAAAGAAGACCCTTTATGGCCTTAAACAATCGGGTAGAGAATGGAACCTTGAACTAAATGGACGCCTAACAAAATTGGATTCAGACGACTAAAGTCGGATCCATGCACTTACATCAGAGAATCCAAAAAAGGGACGGAAATAATAACCATCTGGGTTGATGACCTGTTGCTATTCGCAGACCATTCGAGTCTGATGGATCGATTAAAAGAGCAACTAAAGAGTATACTCGATATTACTGACCTTGGAGAACCGAAAAAGATTGTTGGGATCGAAATAACGCGAGATAGACCAAACAGGTCGATTAAACTCTTGCAAACAAAATATATCGAATTGATCCTGCAAAAACAAGGTCTAGAGTTGAGTAATTCAGTAGGTATGCCATTAGATCCAAAAATTATGCTCGAAAAAGAAGCAACAGACCAGGAAGGCAACTGGAGTAATACTTATGCGTCACTGATCGGATCGCTGATGTATTTGGCCATAGCAACGCGTCCAGATATCGCATATGCTATTCAAAGACTTAGCTCGTTTACTGCAAACCCAGGATTAACGCATTGGGTAGCAGCAAAACGTGTATTAAGATACTTAGCTGGAATGCGAAAACTTGGAATCAAGTACCAAGGGACCGGAAAACCTGATAAAGGGCAAATTCGAGTCGTCGGATGGTCGGATGCAGATTATGCGAACGATCCTAGAGACCGACTGTCAATATCAGGATATGTATTCAAACTGGGAGGAGGAGCTATTACCTGGAGTTCCAAAAAGCAAAACGCAGTATCCCTCTCATCGACAGAAGCAGAATACACTGCGATGGCACACGCAACACGTGAGGCCATATGGCTTCGGAACCTCTTTGAGGAATTAAACATACCTCAGGATGCTCCAACCGTTCTCCATGGCGATAACATGTCCGCGTTGGCAATTGCTAGAGACCCACAATATCATTCGAGGTCCAAGCACTTTGATGTAAAAGATCATTATATCAGGCAGAAAATACAAGATGGAGTAATCCACGAACAGTATTGCCGCACCAATGATATGGTGGCAGATGTTCTGACGAAGTCGTTACATAAGCCGAAGCACTGCAAATTTGTCAGTGACTTAGGCATGACTTCGGCTTGAGGGGGAGTGTTGAGAATAACAAGCCGAGCTCACCCTTAGTTGATAAGCCGAAGGTAGCAGAACTTCGGAGTGTCTGAGATCGTCGGAGAGTAAAGAGAATATATAGGACTTAGGAGATATCCAGAAATTAATTTGTTCTATTCTCTCCTATTGGCGTCTATCTATCAGCCTCTGAATCTAAAACTATAACGTCAACTATAAGTCTTATAGCCTGTGAAACGATAGAATTATCCTCATAGTGATGCCTCTGAATATTCTTGGCGAGAAAATTCGTAACGAAGCAAAAACACTGGGCTTCCCGGCCTACAATCTTTCTGCAGAAAATGCTACCGATGAAGCTTTCAATGTGGGTGCATCACCTTTGATAGTCTACTTGCAAGACTCATTGTACAACAGTAGTTCATGCATGACATCGCTCATTTTATCACGAACTCGCTGACTACTATGCCTCATGTTCTCCTCGCACTGCACTGCTAATTCCCTTACAGTTTATTTATTTAATCAATATTATATTTCAATAATAATTATATCAAAGGTTTATTCAAATATGCCCGCGTCACACCTGGGTGCACTGGCGACTATTTCGAAGGTATTTTTTGGAGGGACAAATAGATACAACCTTTGCGCCACTACAACTTGTGCCAGTCAGCCAAGTGTGTTAGAGTCCAAAGTTGCGCTGTTTGAATTATTGTTGGTCGTATTTGGTTTGTGTGGCGGCACTCGGATGTACTCTCAACACACTGCCGATGGGTACTAGATGTCCACGGGAGTTCGCACCTTTTTGGCAAAACGGTTATTACTCTACATCGCACAAACAAACAAAAATAATTATTTGACAGTTCGATAGCGTGACATCGAAAGTACAACGTCTGCTAGTTTCTTTTTCGAAAATTGACGTGTTGAGTCCAGCGGAGAGTTACCGCGCAGAAAAGTGCATTTTCCCTAGAGTTCGCGCACTTCGTCACACTATGTCACACGTCTGCCGCAATGCCTTTTCACGCTCCGCAGAATTCGCACCGTTTAAATGTTGTGAAGTTGTGCATGTGTAAAGCATTTCGGCATTGCGGAGTTTTGATTACACGGTCTCTATGTAACGCTTTGGGCAGATTGTCACGTCTGGGGCTTATTTCTTTATCGCAGATGATCCTGACAAGCATGTGCCCCGAATAAATTTGTTTTAGTATTCTCTAATCATGTATATAACCATCTCACAATATTCCAGAATTATATGTGGAGATCTGACCTTTAGAGTGAGCCTTCTATGCCTCTCGCACTGATAAGTTGCCCATGGAACAAGATCTACTTCGATTTTCTTCAAAAAAAATATATGGGAGTGTGTATTATGTTTGGGCGAATCCAGATCTATCATGGATAAGGATTCTGTGCAGAATTGCGTGTGCTAGAGTCAATGCGCGGACTCTTGGGACACACGGACTCGTGGGACCATCTAGTAGGAGTCTGGGTCTCGATGCCATCTGACTCATCGAAACTCCGATCAGTGTATTCCGGTCGAACCTTTCACGAGTTCTACCTCCGCTTGAAAGCTTACAGGGCACTCTACCTGGACAGTCTGCGATTGAAGGCGAGAGTCCGATGATGCTGCGGAACCCTTGGTTTATCAGTTGTCTACTGTAACAGTCTGAGCTCAAACACGCTACTTCTACTCTACAGTTGCCTCGCTTTCCGTTCGCTCGGTCCAGATGGTGGATATATGCATGTATGTATCTCGATTGGTACTTTACTCTGCTATCCGTGTATCCTATGATGGGCTCAAACAGATCATTGCAAGGACACAAACCCGACGCACGATTTGCACTCACATGGGCGATGGCGCGGCTCCGATCAACGTATGTATGGATGCAATATCAGAATGTTGTGGTTCATGGCATTAACACTCAGCTCCGAATCTTTAATTCTCTACTCCGTGTCCCGGTTCAGCACACCTCATCTTCTTGCTATGTTCATTCGCGATAGAAGAACCATGAGTCGTGCGATTTATTCCTATTCCTTCTCCGTGGCCTAGATGGATAAAAGCGCATCTGAGCAACGATCAATTACAGTCATCTCAGACAAAGGAATTCCGCAAACACGTAGAATCAGCGGTCTGGGCGGGTTCATTGCTGGATGTGCCGGGTAATTGCAGCTTGCCGCCCGGTACGAGTGTGGGCGGGCAGATCACCGACTTCAAGTAGTGATACGACAAGAAATGGGTTTTGTCTACATAAACCTCGTCTAAAATATACTTTGAGACGCCATAACCAAAATAAATACGACGGATCCTCGACCAAATATCTCCTCCATGTGGAACACTCGGTAACTAATTCCTACACAGTACTGCTAGTTGGTACATGCACACGCTCCTGGAAGACAATTGAATTCATGCTAGTTTCTGCGTCGGATTCAGCCACGAGTTTGGCGTGATATTGTCGAACGCTAAGGATGAGGCGTGGTCCCAGCACAAACATCTGCACGGGTAATAAAATTGCCATACTAGCATTGAGTATCGCAGCTGCTACAGGATTCGCATTCTACAGAAATGATGAGCAGTAGTTACATGTAGATGTCAGTGACATGTTGGCGCACCTGGAACTCTGGAGAGAGAGTAACAAGCTGGAGGCATGAGACACCGGCAAAGCTAGCACATGCGAAACTTGAGCAGAAGACCATAAGCACATTCGCATTACAAGCTCACCTTGCAAAATAAAGCACGTGAGATTCCATCAGCACTCTGAAACAGTCCCCGATGGTCGATCCCGTCAATGGGCTGAGTCGTCGCAGGTCACGGAAGTGCTTTGCAGCGATCCAGACTGAAAGACACAGTGCGAGGACCTCCCAAACAGTGTTGAGCATCCAGACCATTGACACCAGAAGCTTGGAATCCCCCTCAAATACGACAGAGCACGTATGAATACCAGAGAGTATGAATTCCTCTGGTATTTGTCCAATGAGCTGTGTTCTTCAATTCAACAACTAAAGCTTACCCGATACGAAATGATACTTGAGTTCTGTGATCGCGATTGCTCCGCAGGCGATGTTTACAGCTAGGAAGATGATAACAAGGAAGATAAGCATCCTCCTAGATCTCTGATACATGGCATGCAAACGAGCAATCATGATGACTTGGATCATATTTCAGTCGAGTCGGTATCACTGAGGTATCGCAGCTGGGCAACTCACCGTCCAACATGGCAGTTATGACCACAGATGCCCCATTTATTGCATAGACTATGATATTGCCTGAAACACCCGATTAGCGGTCACTCTTGTACTAGGATAAAATTCTCCGACTCACACCTATTGAGTCATTATGTGGAGCCGAGTCCAATAGTCAAATCGCACTCACCCCTACAAATAAATGTATTCATTGGATAGGAATGAAATGATCGAGGAATACTCACTGCATCTGTCAACGGGACCAACGTGGTGGTTCCTGTGTGCCGCCGGTTAGAAGAATCGAACACGGTGCATATGAGACATACCCAGAATCCTAGCACTGAAAGATGGGCTATCAGTACACCAACTACTTCTTGGCCTTGATTAACATACACAGAAAATGGTATTCCAACATAGCGTGTCTAGAACATTTCGGAGTCAGCACAACCACGAACCATGCCATGGTATAACATGAGGCACGAACAACTAGGTACAGCACGGTCATGAGAGACCAGCGTTGCGTCTGTCATAAATGCATTGTTTTTGTTATGATATGGAACTCTGTGACTCACCCAAATGAGGTCAATCTACGACACCATTGTCAGCAAGTTGGGTGCTCCGGCGGCAATAGCATCAACCTACCTCTTGTGCGAGTGTTAATACTGAAAATATCATGAGAATATCAGCAATTTCAGGACACTGTGCTGCTCACCCCAATCGTATACCACCACGGAGGCTGCGGCAACTGCGAAGCCACAAGTCAATATAAAATCAAGACACAACCAACTGATATGGCGAACCCATCCAATAGCTGTACAAAACGGTGAAATTGATGAAGGGCCACCAACTGGGATTATTTGAGACTACAGTCATATTCGAGGATGTCGATGGGGGATGTTGGGTGTGTATGACGATCTAGCATTCATATAAGTACCAGCGGTCAGCTTGTTTTACCAAAATCGGCATGATGGTGATCGGCCTATTTGAAAGTAGAATTTGATTTGCACTACTGGAGGTACTGCCTGAATCTTCTCACGCGGGCGGTGAGGGTGTTCATTTGCGCACTTTTCTCTTATGATACCAGTTCACCTACTCCACAAACTAATTAATTTACCCTCCTCCTCGCGGGTACTACAACGTTCCATCTTTCAATATCCAGAACGTTCTCTAACCAGTACCCGGTCTTAATATCAAGAATACCACTCAATCTCCATTTGCAAGTTTGCACCGACTCGGCCTCACCAGATTCAAATCCACGTGTAAGTATCATACGTTCCGTTATTTGGCATAGCTCCAACTCAATTTCCGATCTGATAGTCCATTATACGACCCAATTTAGAGACCTTTAGAGCGTCTTTTTTACGATGTCGACAGCAACTTGAACGCCGTCTGCGCCTTCATCATCTTGTAAAAAATTACTTACATCTGCACAATCAAACCTGGGCCGACTCTCTGCTGTCATTAAATATTAATCCCTGCATGAACTGTGTTTACTTGGGACGGTGGTGTCGTCTTCTGTGACAGCCGCTATCCCTGCCTCACTTTGCGTTCATCATTCACACATGCCTCGAGACTCAATCTAGACCATCAACACAAGGTAACCATCAACACAGGCCACAAGGTAACCATCTTCCATCAATGATTCCACACATTTTTTTGTCTACAGATAACTGATGCATCAGTGATACTTTGTCGGGTGTGCTTTACTCCTCGCCCAGCACAGATAGTCCGCGTGCCGATCTGACACAGTATCAGCCGTCTAAGGTTTCACGACTCGCTGCCACTTCTTCTTTTGCTTTGCTCAGGTAGTGACATGACAGAGTCGATGTGATCTGATCAAAGTATGTATATCAAAATATTGTAGTCAGCGCCTTACTGATACTTTTCCAGGAGCGTTTGATACCTTCCGAGTCCTGACCTGACGCCCGCTTCCCATCTCTACTCTCCTCTCAGCACTTTTCATCTCCTTGCCATGCGCATTCATTCTTGACAGAGGCATATACTCATCTCGTAAGTCTGTTCTAAACTGTCATGCTCGATATCGTCGAATCATGTTTGAATAGACGTCGTTCAACGATTGATTGTGCCAGTAGCACCCAAAACAGAATGGACCTCGATCTGGTGTGACGCCCAATCACAATAATCCCTACCAATAGTTGCTGAGGACATTGACAGCCGACCTTCACCCTTCACGCACGACTCATTACTACTTCCCTACTGCCCAGATGGATGATATCGGGGTGGGCATACGTCTGGCTTGTTCCACTCTCATTCACGACCCTCAGTCATTCAGCATAAAGGGCTCGATTGACTCATGGACGCCATCGAAGGTGGACAGCGTGGAGAAGGGCCATCAGCGACGAGTCCATTTAGAGACTATCCAATAGCTTCCTATGCACGCCCTGAGTCATCCATGTAAGTCCCGAGCAAGACTCTGTCGTATCGTGTCACTGAGAATTCACTGGATTTAAGTAAACTCGAATAAATGAAACAAAGCCAGCCGCAAAAACTCGAAGTGGTAGCAAATCGGGGATCTGATTCCTGGTACATTTGACAGATACTCTCGACAAGTATGCCTGCTTGCTCTCCCTTCAAGTTTGTGTATCTGATGTATCCGATCGAAGCCTTATCTAGCCTATCTGATCATCCCACTCTTCTAATTCATCATGCGTCCATTCAGTATGGAGTTGGACTTTATCCGCCATAATCGAACATCCAAGCGTCGTATCCGAGCCTTCATATGGTCTTGTGCTGAATGTCGTACAGCGTTGGCTCCTGGGTTTCCCACTTGTGCGATAACATGACCCATCCGAAGTACTGCGCGACCGCTTCTTTGATGGGCTGCGTTTGGAGGGGCACGTGTGTCACTGATGAATGTAAAAACTCTTTATATTCTTTACTTTCCGTAAATGCGTTGATCTGCGCATCTTGATTGCACAAACATCCAGTAGAGGTGCTGATTAGACGAAGTGGAGTGTTCTCCAGTTGGGCATGGATGGCTAGTCGAATAGCATCTTCTACTTCAGATTGACTGACGTATTGGCGGTGTAGCTCTGCAAAAATGTCAGTCATTTTCAAGTTAGATGAGTCACGAAGCGTACGCGACAAGGCGTTAACAGGATGATCATCAATGGCATGATTGATAGATACACGACGCGGGGAAGGAGAACCTTAAAAGTCCGTGTAAGTTGCTGATCACAAAGGCGTCATGGATGTGCAACCCACGCGTGGCTGTGATTGCAGTCTTTGGTAGTAATTACAGGTACCGAGAAGCGCCTTGGCAAGGGAATGCATCTGTTACATCTGACTCATCGAAACTCCGATCGGTGTAACTGTTCCAGAGCCTCAACTTCATTGAAATTACTATGGGAAGTAGTTCGCTTCAAAGATGCTCACTTGCGATATTCTTGACTGCCATAATGCACCAGTGAGGTACAGCATCGCTATGGGTTGCTGTCACCGTCGCCTTTGTTCAAAACACCGAAGTCCTCCTTTTCACGATTGCCCCAAGAGCGAAGATGTTAGTCCAAGCCACTCTTTCATTTTCTTGCTCAATCAATGAATCTTAGGACTGGGATGCGTTTTGCAAAGCCTTCGTGAAGACAGAAACTTTTGAACTCGTGGCGCTTCAACAGCGCATCAATCCCATTCAGCTAGCGAACGTTGCGTCATCTCTTCGTAATGATATCCCGTGCACCATTCCAGCTCTCGTCGCAGCCACAGCCAACCGCCCTAAGCTTTCAAAGATGATGGGGGGAATGAACGTTCATCTCGATATCTTATTTGATGATAATGTCGTCTGGCTCGCTCGTATTCAACGAACAACTGCAGTCACACCTCCCCCAGCTGTGCAAAACCACATTTTGCTCAGTGAATTCGCAACATTGGTGTATCTTAACCGCATTGGAGTGCCAACTCCTGTCGTTCACGGATATGGCATAACAGCTGATTCAAACGGTGTCGGCGTCAACTATATCCTGATGGATAAGCTGCAAGCTTCCCCGCTTAGATGGTACGATTTAGGTTCCGACCAGCGTCGTCGGGTACTCCATCAACTAGCCAACATTTTCATCACACTAGATCATCATTCGTTTCGACAATCCGGTTCTATTGTTCAGCCGCATGCGTCTATCGGCGCATTTGCGGATCGCGTGATATTTGAACCGAATTATTCCCAGAAATTTGACCTACTGGGGCCGTTCACCAGCCTTCGCCAACACCTAGATCACACAATTGGTTGTTATCTTCGCCTCATCGAATCTTCTCGGTGGGCTGTCAGTGATCCTGTGACATCCTACCTCATATATCGCACTCTACTGGATGCCTATCCTCGCATCCTGTCAGCCGAATCGATGAACAGTGAAATTTTTTGTCTGCGCCATCAAGATGACAAAGGTGACCACATACTTGTCAACGACCAACTTGATGTCATTGGCATCATTGATTGGGAGTGGTCAAAAGTTGTTGCAAAACCATTCGCTTTTGCTGCGCCACTGATGCTATTGCCACTTGAATTCGATGATGGTAATAACCTGCTGTCACAGGACGAAGAGGAACTTGCGAGGATATTTGACTCGCTTGGCCGGTCAGATATGGCGTTGTGCGTTCGTCATGGACGTGCTTATAACCGAATCTCGTTCATCCTCGACAATGGTGATCGTCCCGAGGTATGCAAGCCACATATGAAGGGACTGTTTCAGTTGTTGGGAAACGAATCTTGGGAGTGGGAGACATGGCGTCCTGATGCTTTGCGAACGTATCAGTCCGAACATGCTCTTCAGGCTTTATTGGACAATCAAGTTCTGCACTAGCTGAGACCTCCCCGTTGTACATTGTAATCCTACCTGCTATTTGGTGTTGTAACGGACCTTATCGTGAATTGACACTCTACAAGTACAGAAGCAGTAACGTGGCCGCTCTTCATTTTTTCTGGTCTCGAATCGAGGCATTTTTTGCTGAGCATATTGGTGAGGAATTGAAATGACTCATTACCAACTCGGAGCTATGATAATACTTTTCCAGTACAATTGACATACAAATGGGCGGTCGAAGTCGAAGACATCTATGATATCAATCAATCACGCATCAAAATAGATGTGGCGAGTCGAAGCAGCTCATAATCGCTATTGGCAGAGTCTCACGTCCAATAAGAAAATGACTCGAGCTTGTGCAATTCCCACTGAGCGATCCAAAATGGTTCGGGGACCAGCGCTCAGTGATTGATGTGCAGGGCGCATCAGTACTTGATGGCAAATACGTTGGTCAGTGTGGGTCAACATTCCCAGCCGTACTCAAGGATGAGTACTACTGAGTCACCCACGAGATAGGAACATATGGCGATGGGAATACCTTGACCCAGGGCTCGAGTGGCGCACGGCAGAAACATTGGCACTGTCGAGGTGTGGCGTGCCCCACTCCGCTGCCATATAAATAATCTGATCAGTCCACCTGCATGAAGGCAGTTGTAACCCAGACTGATCTTGTTATCACTGTGATTCTCAACATCATACAAATCACTATGGCTGAGCGTTGTGCAGCTGAAGGTTGTACCAGTTGGGTTGTTAGCGCTAGTCGATACTGTGATCAGCGTAAGTGCACCTTCTGTTCCACTTGCAGTAATCATCTTCAAATATTGGGTCTTTTTGATAGACAGGCCCTCTGGAGCGCCGCGCGACCCTCAGATTCGCAAGACATGGAGGCCTATCTCATTTCAGCCTTATCAGCTTCGGGAAACTCGTCGGGTTAGCTCACTCCTTGACTAACCAATTTCCTTACGAGTTGACAATACGAATATAGGTATTAGCATGACCCCGCCAATGGCACTTGTAACATCTGCAGGATTGCTGCCAGTAATTTGTTCGTGCTTCTCGGGCTATTTGTGACAATGCATGAATGTTAACGCTACATTGTGTAGTGGGTCTTGTAGTGTCAGATTCTCCCGACCTCATAAAGAAATGAATGTTACCTTGTTTACCAAGGTCGTCACCCAGAGACATAATCGTGGATATCTTATGGGAGACGAGTTGTTGTACCAGTGGCAGAAAGGCGTTGATTTGAGACATCCATGGCCCGTGTCGGACGTGTGACAGATCATTCGATGTCATGATGGAGACCGCATGTAGAACTTCTATACATGGACTACACCACTTGAAGCTTGAGCATCCGTGATAGTATATGCCAGGTTGGTTGGCACGTTCCTAGCATGTGCACGTCCCGTACGACTGTAACGGTTCTTCTGGCACCCCGCGCATGAAAACCACTCGGAGGCTTTTGGCGCGCAGCGACTACACACCTTCTCCCCGCAGCTTCCGCATGTTCCGGAGAGTGTAGCAAACTTTTCTACTACCCCGTCATATTCATCCTCGGTGCTGTCATCCACATACAACGTTTCTTTAGCACAGTCACACACATCCGACGCTTCTTTAGCACATTCATCCACATCCGACGTTTCTTCAGCACAGTCATAGCAGAGGGTAGCACGGGAGCATCGTCTGCATCGGTCGATATATGTGCAAGAGGTGCAGAATGGCCTGTCACAGCGCGGACAACGTATAAAAATGCTGCTATCGTGCTCCGCACAGACATCACATGCCCACACTTTCTGACATGCACATGTGATACCACCACTGGTGCATTCCGGGCAGATCGCATTGCGCTTTGACCAACATAAGCGACCTGGGCATCTCCGCCCAGTAGCTTGCATTGGCCGCAAGAACGGTACTTGGGAGGGTGAACTTTAGCTGGTTGGGAGAAGATAGTCATCATATGCTGAAGGTAATTAAGACAGGATGCGCGAGAAACCGAAGGGATGTTAATGGGATGACCGATACACTTTCTTATATCCTTGGAACAGCACCAAGATTTGCACGCAGGACATTTCTCCAGCTCTCTCTTGGACCCCTGCTCTTCGAGGCACGGAAGGCATAAAACATTGTTTTCATGCCTAGCGCACCATACGATTGGGGGTTCGGAAGATTCACAGCAATTGGCCGACCGGCACGATAGAACCCTACAGTTTTTGCAGCGACCGATGGGGCATGAAGAGCATCCGATTCTACTGGTGTCTGTGCCACCAGCAGTCTCTTGCTGTGAAACACGCTGATGGTATTTCTAGAGTACTTGATTTGTATTATGATAGTGGATGAATACAAAGCAACGCCTACCTCCTTTTGCATCTGGTCCCATATCATCCTACGGCCAAAACTGCAGTCCCAATCTGGTGTCCACTCGATAGTAGCTGACCTCTGATGACGAACTCGCGAACGAACCAGGAGATATCCATCAGAACCGGGGCAAGCTCTCCAGGGAGCGAAATGCACGTGTTCTGTACCTTATCTTTGATCTGCATGTCCGAGTCATGCAGCGCAACATCAAAGCGTGCATCAGTCTGTGAGGAAAGGCGCAGATGGATGACGAGGCTTGATATTTCAGGAGGACCTCCTTTCTTGCGAGAGTGCGTATTCGAGGGTTGCGATGTGCTTTACTTCATCAATCGTGGAACTCGGTTCGTTTGATGTGTCTAAAACATGATAGACAGCCTTCATCACACGGTATACGTTCATCCACATT
>NW_024541484.1:0-26879 GCF_016758755.1 Suillus discolor | reverse complement strand
TCACTCACACACAAGTTGATCTGCGAAGAGGTGTTGCATCCAGCGGACATGGGGGCACCACCTCGGTCATCCAGTGTTCATTGGAGATTGGCGGTGGATGTATGATGTGGTCATCAGGCTGGCTGAAATCCAGCGAGCACGTAGCTGGTGCGGATAATGTGACTCGAAGACCGTGAAGCAATGAACGAAGATGCCCATAGTCAGGGTCTTCTGAGAATGCAAGAGAACACGTGTAGATGAGAATACTTGCAAACTCAACAGGGATTCCATCACATAAAACTTCGATGGTGGTGTTAACTTTCCACTTGAGTATAGAACAGCTAGAGAGCTTCTCATGGTCACTAGTTAACCATGGAAGGGAGCCACACAACAAATAGATCAACATGTATGTAAGCAACTCAAGATCGTCACGACGACCCAGGTCAACTCCTAAGTGATTATTGATCAAAGTGAATGCAGGAGTGCCAGTGAGATGTTGATTCTGATGAAATGGGATATGGACTTTGGTTGCAGTGTCCCAGTATTCCTTTGTGACACCAAAATCGATAATAAATGCAGTGTGCTTCAAATGGCTAAGACCCACCAAGACATTCTGCAGTTTGATATCACTGTGAACATAATTGTGTGAGTGGATGTATTCAAGATGTTAGAGCTGGGAAAGGGTTAGCCTATCTGCAACAGCCGAGCACAGACCAACTGACCAGCTGGTCTCCTAGATTCACGACAGTGTGAAGGCTGAATTTTTGATTGTGTGATAGGAAAAGATCGTGCAATGATGGCCCAAGGAGGTCGAGAACCAAAGCATGATATGCTGACTCCCTACCAAACCAGAGGGCACGGGGTATTCTGATTCCACCTTCAAGTCGTTTTAAAATGGCGTATTCATGCTGTAAAGAAGATGACTGGTTGGTGATGAGTTCGAGTTTGATGGCAACTGCATCGTCTTTGATAATGTTCCTTGCGTGGTATACAACAGCTAAGCAGGGTACATACAGAGACTCAAAAAAGTAATGCACAGAATCATTTTCTATGTATCTCCACCAAAACACGATACTTTTCTGTAATGTAAATTGTGAACTGTAGCCTGAGGTGTCCTCTACAAGGGCCTAAAGTTAGTAAAATAAAATATTGATAACTGCTTTCAGTAGAGGCAGAATATCAAAAATGCCATTTTTCAACTTCTCAGGGGATTTATTTTTTGTCTTGTAACCTTACCCAGTTTATAGAGCATGGTGTTCTGAGTAAAATATCACTTTTAATTGAAGGAAAATGTTGAGTCCTTGTGGAGATATATCCATTGTAAAAAGGGGCTACATGCAAAATTTGGGTGTAAACACTGCTAAATTTTGCATGTAGCCCCTTTTTACAATGGATATATCTCCACAAGGACTCAACATTTTCCTTCAATTAAAAGTGATATTTTACTCAGAACACCATGCTCTATAAACTGGGTAAGGTTACAAGACAAAAAATAAATCCCCTGAGAAGTTGAAAAATGGCATTTTTGATATTCTGCCTCTACTGAAAGCAGTTATCAATATTTTATTTTACTAACTTTAGGCCCTTGTAGAGGACACCTCAGGCTACAGTTCACAATTTACATTACAGAAAAGTATCGTGTTTTGGTGGAGATACATAGAAAATGATTCTGTGCATTACTTTTTTGAGTCTCTGTAGTATGTTGAATTTTTACAATTGTAGTCAGCTTGTGAATGACGTACCATATGAACCGGAGCCCACAACATGTCCGAGTCTGAATCTACCATCAACTTGTATTGGAACCTTGTGGTTCATGGTATGTGATAACTCAAGCCTTGACGAGTTCAGGATCTAACAGTGAGTCTAACTGGGAATGAGACTTAGCTTCAAAAAAGAAAATGTTTTTACAAATCAGCTTGAGCCACCTTAAGCTGGCTTAAACCAGTTTAAGCCGATTTTTGGCTTACAGTTGGTTGTGGCACTTCATGCAGCTAATGAACCGGACCAAACTATATACAAGTGGCCTGGCTCACTAGGATAGCCAAAATACTGACAAACCGGTGTAGGTTACAACTCAGAGTGGTGCTATAGGCTCCAAACTGATATCTTTATGTTGTAGGTCGTGCACTGCCTATGCTATACTTGTGGGACAAGTGCGTTCAACCCTAAAGGGGAAGCTAGTGCAGCAAAGGTCTAGAAATGGACGCAGAAGGTGCTGCTTGTCGGCCGATGCGAAGCGTGGCAAAGCGGCGGGTGCATGCGTGTAAGCGTGGGAACATAGCAGTCGGCTGAAGGTGTGGGAAAGACGCGGCTGCGAAGCGGCCAATGCGCGAAGGGTTCAGATGATAATCAAGATGAAGGACAATAGGAATAGATGTAGAGCGAGGCAATAACAGATACAATGCAAGCAGTAAACGGATACTGATTGCCAATAGCTACCAACTGTAGGCTAATGGGAGTTTGCTACTGGAATGTCCAGAAAACAAGCTACTGAATGATATGTACTGCTAGTGTTTAAGTATTGCACTAAGCGCTGTCACATGGAACTGAGCTGACGTGCTACCAAGTTAGGTATGTAAAGCTATATGTAAATAAGGGTCTATGACGAAATAAAGGTGGTGTACCATTGGGTTGGTATTGGACTATGGATGGGTGCAGAACATTGGCCGATGAAGCGTGAGAAAAGCGGCCACTAAGTGCGGCTGTGCGTGCGCGCGGGAACGTTGCAGCCATCGTGGGAAAGTAGCGGCCGCTATGTGCGACTCACGGGAAAGCTGCACTTCATGTAGGAAAGTACTAGGGTGCTGAAGGATACCACAAAAATAGCCTCTTCGAGGCTGTAAGGACTTCCAGTCCTACACCGGCAAATCCCAGACCAGAGCGGGCTGTAGCCAAACTGCAGTCGTACTAGTTATGAGCATCCTAGCTGCACTGGACATGTTTTTTCAGGCTTAATATCACACACAATGTTCAAATCAATTAGGTTTCAATTGGAACTGGGTATCAGGATGAGTACAGAAGGTGTAAGATGTAAGGAATGAGTGCTATGTTACTATAAAACAATGACTGGAATTGGCCTCAGCAGTCTGACTCGGACAATATGCAGTGCATATTGTCCGAGTCATTTTGGTATCTCTAACCGATGTCGTTGACTAGATGCTACTATCCAATCTGTTGTTCTTATAGTCACTGCTCCCAAGGGTTTTCTGGGTCCACAGGTTGCCGACACGAGCAGCGAGTCAACTGTCTCCACAAAGTCAAGTAGCATGCCACGAACAAGCTGAACTTCTAGACAACCCCGTGGCGGCCTGCGAGCAGTAAGTCCACAAAATCAATTGACGTAGGGTCATGAACAGAGAGAACAGATGATTCTATCGCACATAGCGTTGAACTTCAAGAGCTAAAGTATGTACAGGAGATCGAGAATTACAAGTTTGAGAGCTAAGTACAGGTGCGAAGTAGAAGTCACGTGACTACTTATATCACAGTTGAGGTCTCAAGACTTGCGTCGATCAAGAATGGAATAGAGAGCAAAGTCAGCGATAATGCGAAGAAGAAAAGACTGGGAACCTCGAGCATGAGGTAGTTGAGGCAAGAAGGCAAAAGTACAGCACAAACCACAAACAGCGAAGCAACTACTGCAGTACTTGTGCAAAGTGCTCACACTCAGTTGCACAAAAGGCACAACTCCCCAGGTAAGAGACTTGCAACAGTAGATTTGGGTGATTTTACTCGTAACTGAACAATTCTACTTGTAACGACGGTTAAAAGAGTCCATGGATGATTGGGTCATGGCTATGTGAATGTCTGAGAACAATGATGTGACAAAAGAGGAAGGATGGAGTCAATTTTATGCCAATATTCTAAGAATTCCTGGGATTTCCAATGGCCTTGTACTGCCACAACATCTGGTGGAACTCCTCTGAGTAGGAGTTCTGTTGCCCCTCCGGTTCTAAAGCAATGACCTGTGAGCTCCAATAAACTGGCTCCTTTCCAGACTTGGTTACAGCATGTGAGGAACCACAGTCGAGTCATAGGTGCCCATCCCCCGCTGGCTGTCTCAAAGGCAAATAGAGGTGCATGGGGAGGAACAATTGCATTGGCTGATATATGGTGGTTAAGGGCTGTTACAGGGTTTGTGAAGTCGTCAACGTGAGACAAGATGATTTTGGCGCCTGCGCCAAGTGTTGTCTTTGACCAAGGGATGGAGAAAGATGACCAAGATACGCCGTTGGCAGGGGATCTGCGAGTTATCTGGACGGCACATGCAACATGACGGGATGCATCAAAGGAGTTAGCAGAGTTGATGATGAGTTCGCCAAGTCTAAGTTTTCAGGTGAATAAAATGGAAGATCAAATGTTCAGATGACTGACCTACAACATGACCAAAAGGCGATAGATGCCACTGCAAAAACAGACACATCAAATGTGTTCGAGAGGTCAAGATTACAGTAAAGCATGTGCATATGTTCGAGTGTAACTGGAGGTCTACGCAGACATTTCGACACCTCTGGGACAAGTTTCCTCACCCCGGCTGTAGACATGTGTAGTAAGGCGTGACCATGCCATGGCACGCCATGCATGGTGTGCCAAAAATGTAGACCAGCGAGCCAATTCTCTACAGTCATTGTGGCAATTTTACTGGCCCAGGATGCGACAAAAAGGGCGAGAAGATTATCTGAAGCTGGCATGCATGAGGACTCTGGTATCTTCCGAGAGTTGCAAAATTGATGAAAACGAAGTAATCTGGCACCATAATTTTCTTGCATTTTGGTTCAACAGATATTAGCAAGACATTGAAAAGATGAATAATGTCATCAAGAGCGAACTCCTTGACGAGCTTTGAATGAAACATGTCTGAAATGGGCACCCTCCAATGGTGCAAATGGTCTCTTGCAAGAACATGCAGTCTGAATGCAGATGGTTCGATTTCACACCCTTTTTCGGTTTTCTAGGTTTTGGAAGCTTGCAAATAGGGTGAGACGAAATGGGCAGCACCCTGAATTGAGAAGGCCTGCCAAGTGCTTCACGAATTTGGGCCAAGTCATCTGCATTGTTGGAAAGAGCTGATGTGCTGGGTAGGGTCATGTCAAACATAAGGCAAGATGAATGATTTAAGCTCCTCTGGGAGCGCAATTGGAGGGTAGGTGTAAAGAAGGAGGCCCCGACCTCGCTGCGTGAGATCATGTTGGCCTTGTTCTGTGTGGATTCAACATAAGTAAAAATGTGAGCGACGTTCAAACACATTGCAATGGCTTTGGAACGCTGGATGCAGAGATTGACTTGAAAATTGCGGCTTTGACCACGCTGGAAAGCCCAAATAACCCCTTGATGATCTGAATAAATCAGGATGCAAGTGTTTGCCCATCCTAGGTCGAACAGAGTTAGAATTGCCAACTCGACCACAACCACTTCCAACCAACCAATATCTCGGCCATGACCTTTCCAACCATTTTGTAAGGTCCACGTGTTCCACCTCCCATCTAGAGTGATGCTGATACCCCAGTCAGTTGATGCATCAACCCAAAGGTTGATATCTTTTGGTAAACCCTTTGGAACTAAGTTGTGAGGTACCAGATCTGATGAAAGGACGTTGAACCACCACTTTAAGTCAGATATGACTGAAGGAGGGGGGTGGCGAGAGCTAAAATGTGATGGGAACATCAAGATGAATGTGCTGAGGTTGCAAAGGTACAAATGGCCTCTAGGAACGGTGAATGTGACATGTGACAGAGTACCATTGATACTCATTGCTTCTTTCAAAGAGATGCTCCCCCCTGAAGCAAGGCATGACAGGATGTCTGCGAGCTTGTGCAAATACTTCTCGTGCTTCTCGTTTGGTAAAGAAATGGTACATAGGCTGAGGTCCCAAAGAAGACCTAAATAAATGAAAACTGATGCGAAATTGTGCCATTTCTGAGGGTGCCATAGGACTCCGAGGGCTTTATATTTGGAGTAAATATCTACGAGCCCATGGTGATAGAGATACGGGGTCAAGGATCTGTCAGGAAGCGCAGTGCTGCTGCTGAAAGCGTAATGGAAGAAGGTATGGTCATCTACCCATTTTTTTTATGGGGCCCAGGTCCATGTGCTGAAGAATGTCCACTGTAGCATCAGCTATGTGACCTTGAATACCACCGGCTGTAGAAAGCCTGAATGGAAACACATGGTCGATGAAGAGGCTGCCGTTCACTTCGACCATGAGGAAACATTTGTGTTTGGGCCAGACTGGGATTGTACGATATGCTGCTTCAATGTCTAATGTAGCTGCCTGGGTACCAGGTGGCACACAAGCAACCTGTGAAAATGTGAACATGTGAATGACAAGAGCACCTAAGTGAGTGCAATAAAGGCTGAATGAGCCATACAACATGAGCTGAAGCTGACAATGCTGGACAAAATGTGCCGAGGCTATGACACCGAAGCGATTTTGAGAATGACAAGGAGGTGTTACAGTCTACTGTAACATCTACAGAAGCCCCTGCTCTGCTAGACTCCCGACGTGGCGGCACACTGCTAGAACTTAGAATGACAGTGGTCTGGACCACTGTGACACCACCCCTGGCCTAGAAAGCCTTGTACCTGATCCCCAGAAGGCTGTACACCTCATGGACACCTAGACCGGCGCATGTTGCCTCATGCTGCCTCATGAAGATCCGGAGCGCCTCAAGGCACCTCATGTTTGATCAGATCCTCATGGATGACCTCATGTACTGTTATCTATGACTCACCATGACTAGCATAGATCCCTAGATACAGACTGAGCTTGAACCCTTATGTACTATACATATATAAGTAGACAGATCATCATAGTAGTTCTTTACTTTGATATCCTAGGTCCAACCCCCAGATTGTACCAGAACTAGCTTGTCTAATCCACTTGCTTCTTTGTACCTTGTGACTGCACTTCTAAGTCACTCCCCACACCCTAGCCGTATTCTCGTCAGCCCTTCATCTCGACGAGGTCCGTGGACCTTACTGACATTGACAAAGAGACCTGTCGACCTTCGATCAACTTGTAAGACACCCTCGACATCCACCAGATGCATTTGCGCTTGTGTCGAGAAGACCTATCCTAGGCCATAACAAAATATCAAAGTCACCTTTTTGCACCCAGCCTTCTGCCTGCGTCCCCGTTCAAAGAAGAAGAAACCACCGACCACACCTTGCCTTGACCAGCAATGATGACCAGAATGATGACTACCCCCGCATTCCTATTGACGATCCCTGAAGAAGGACGTCGCGACATCGTGATGACTCCGAAGAAAGCATCGATGAAGAAAACCACCGTGAGTTGGCGAGAAAAGAATCAATTGAAGACTGCCTTGACTCAGTGAGAAAAGAATGATGTCCAGAAACCCTCATCCATACAACAGAACATCGCTGTGGCCTCCCGCCTCACAGGGAAAGAAATCCACATCCTCCTCAAAGAGGGACAATGTTTTGGTTGCCGTAAAACTGGACACAAGACCGGTGATAATCACTGCCTGATTAGGAGAAAGATTATTGATGAAGAACCGATCAGATCTGTAAAGACTATTGGTAAGAAGAAAGAATTTAGGGTTCCCGTAACCTTGATTTCAGTGAAACAAGAAGCACCAATAATGACCAGCATGATCATTGACTCGGGTGCCTGCAGGTCCTTCATTAACAAGGACTTCTGCAAGAAGCACGGCATCTCATCGCACCAGCTGTGGAAACCACTCCCGGTAACCAACACTGACGGATCTAATATGGCCGGAGGGCCTATCACCAGATACTGCATCCTCATGGTCAAGATCGATGAACGGGTATTAACTGAAAAGTTTTACCTAGCCGAACTTAGCTCAACAGATAAGTTCTTGCTTGGATGACCATGGCTAATCACCCATAACCCAAGCATCGATTGGACAGAGTCTACCCTGACTCTTACCACCACGTCTGATTCTTGATGTGTGGAGAAAGAAGTCAATCAAGAAAGGAAGAAGAATGGTTTGGCACCCCTCTTCCAGATAAAGAAAACCAAATGAGTGGCTAACCGTTCGCTGATGAAGAAGAAACTCCGAAAAGAGTATAAACTAGCACTGGCATTGGCTATTAAGCCCTCTGCCCAGATTGTGGAAATCCCCGAAGAAGGACCCACCCCACAGATTGTACTGGCTTCTCAGCCACAGATCCCCGCACCACAGCCCACAGAAGCTGTGAGGACACTGGTTGCCAAGGCTACAACATCCTGGGCACCATCACCTACCCCAAAGAGTCCATTCCTGACTCTTAATGAAAAGAAGAGGCCCGCTACTGCCTCAGAACCGAGTTTTAAATTCCCAGCAGAACCCGTGTCTGTCCTTGGAAAGGGACGCACTATTGTCATGGCAGAACCACCCCCTGCCAAGATTCCTAGACTGGCCCTTGAACCAGAGAAAACTCAGAAGTTTGAATTTTCTGGAGAACCGGTATCCGTTCTCGGAAAAGGAAGAGCCGTCTTCACGGCAGAACGACCGGCAACTAAGAAAGTCCGGTTAAATGATGAAGAAGTACCGGCCACTGGTCCGGAGACAACTCAGGAACCCGTCCCCATCCACATGCAAAATATGCCTATGATGGATCATGAAGACAATGAACCAGGCACTATTCCCACCCCTGCGACACCCCCTGTCACCGATGTAGTAATGTCATCGGTCGACCCCAATAATAACCGGGTCAAAAACTACTTCGATATGGTAATTCAATGTCTGAACACCAGACCTCTGACACCCCCGGTACTCCTTGAACCAGCCTCGTTGGCTGATGATTCAGACTCCGAAGAAGATTTCAGATCTGCATTGATCCAAACAATTGGTGATTTCATCACTGTTGTCCCTTCTGATGACCCTGACTGCGGAGATCTCGAATTGGATTTCTGATTCAATTAATTGTGGTAGATTAATGTCCTAGTGATGGGGTAAATTCTCATTGTTTTTACCTTTTCCACACCTTTTTCTATCTTAGATCTCTACCCCTTTCGACTTCGCCGACATACCTCCAGCATGAGGATAAACTGCGCCCGAGTCCGGCATGACTATAAACTGTGCACCTATCCTTCACGATGTAAAACTGAGATATGGTCCGAGAAGACCTTAAACTATGATCGTCTGAGATGACATAAAACTAGATCTTCCTCGCTAGACGACCCCAGACACCCTTCGGCCCCTATGCCTGGAACCCCTATCCTCGACCTCGAGTATTAACAAAAAAAGGTCAAGACGACGCTGAAAACTAGATCCCCTTTGACATCTGCGTTAAAGACACCTTAACAAAAGATCAAGAAGACAACAAAGATGAGGGAACTCACCTGAGAAACTCCTGCAAGCCTTATGGCCCTTATCTTCCATGATCGTCCAGAAAGACGCAAAACTATCATGAGATGAACCTTTGGAAACTCCTGCAAGCCCGGAGATCCTCTAGATCGGCTTGACCCAGACTTCTAACAAAAGACAAAGGAACATGCCCACCCCATCATGGCAATGATTAAACACCCTCTGATAACAATTAGAACATGAGGCGCTGCATGCCCTCACTGATTGAACTCTGATAGTGAGTCACTCAAGTTTAAGTCAAGACTCAAGCGGAGCTTGGAACGACCTGGAGAAACATATAAGACACTCTCCCTACGGTTTACATTCCCTCAGAAACCTCCTACAAATTATGACGACTCCCACCGAAACTCCTACCACTGTTACTCTGAAGGACTCCAACTATGGACAAATCCTCAGAACGATAGAGAATTGCACGTTCAGCGAAACCGCTATTCTGACCCCCACGTACTCCCGAGAGATCGACAACATCCTCGGAGACATGAATGCAACCCTCGCGTCCGGCACTTCCCTTGCTGTACACATCATCAAAACTACAAAACTGCTAGAAGATGCAGCTCTTCGTACAGACTTAGATGCAGGTACCAGGACACTTGCTATACTGCACTTACAGAAATGAATTCGCGCAATGGCACTTCACCTCCTACCACTTGACTTCCCCGACCTCGTGAACCTCGTGGTTAGAACAGCTACAGCGAAGCCTCCCGCCGAAGAAGAACCCCGCCCCGTGCACTCGCTACCAAAGAAGAGAGCGGCCACAATTGATCGCACCCGCACTACACTTTGTAGATGCTGCGGAAGATACAGACACATGTTCAAACAGTGTCCTGACTATGTCTGCTGCGTATGCAGTGAGATAGGACTGGATCATCTATCGATCCATTGCCCTGAACTCAAAGGACACATTGTGCTCCAAGAGTTTTCAGATGAAGAGAAGTTCTTTGAAGCTCTCTTAGATTAGGAGCATAACCATAAAGCACTCATCGACCTCATGCTCACATTTCCTATACCACCTTCCCCTATGCCAGCGATACCTGTGCCAGCACCTCCCTCGACACCTGCACTATCCACCCAGACTATGGACAAAGAAGAAAAGAGAAAGAAGAAAAGAGATTATGGAGTGAAGTTGGTGACTTCACCATTAGTAACGGGGTAATGTTACAGTCTACTGTAACATCTACAGAAGCCCCTGCTCTGCTAGACTCCCGATGTGGCGGCACACTGCTAGAACTTAGAATGACAGTGGTCTGGACCGCTGTGACACCACCCCTGGCCTAGAAAGCCTTGTACCTGATCCCCAGAAGGCTGTACACCTCATGGACACCTAGACCGGCGCATGTTGCCTCATGCTGCCTCATGAAGATCTGGAGCGCCTCAAGGCACCTCATGTTTGATCAGAGGTTAAGCCTCATGTATCTTATCAGATCCTCATGGATGACCTCATGTACTGTTATCTATGACTCACCATGACTAGCATAGATCCCTAGATACAGACTGAGCTTGAACCCTTATGTACTATACATATATTTGGAGGCACAATATCGCCAATTGGGAAACTGTGTTGCAAGTTATAGACGAGAGAAGGGTATTTCTTAGTAAGGTTAAACACTTGGAGATGTGACTCGTAGGCCGAGGCTGTGTATGGAGTGATGATGTGATTCAAAATCTCAGATGCAAACTTTGGAAGTGGCTCCGTGAGAGGAGTCTCTGCAGATCGAGCACATGTGGACAACCTCACTTGAGTGCCTCAGAGCTTGGAACTGTCCGATGTTGAAAGAAATGCAGATGGGGGCTGAACTAGATTTGAGGATGAGTTTGCCTTGCCAGGCACTAATGACGGCATTGTTCTTTGAGGTGTGAGTGTGCATGCAGCTACTTGCCCTGTGTCTGAGCCGACCACAGATGATACAAAGGAGTTGGTTGGATGAAACTCCTTTGCCCTTGCGAAAGAACTTGTTGCTGTTGTCGCTCAAAGTAGATGCTTCTCCTGCATCAGGAAACCTACATTCCTGCTGATGTTCCTGTCCCCTACTGAACTGTCTGATATCAGACCTACAGGTAGTGCAGTCATGCAGCAATTGCTGAATTCAGTGCCATGCCTGAAATCAGTGGTAAACAGCCCTACAGACACTCAGAGGTACTGTTTGTGTACAATTCAGGATGTCAGTTTCTAAGAGATGTAATACATCAGATATGTAGATTAGTTTGGACAAAAGCCTTACAGCACATCACATAACATTAGGACATTATGATATTCAAAAACATCAAAAATACAAAAATCATATTCAAAGTAACTACTACATTGGTATCTACATTACTAACTAAAAGAAAAAAAAAGAGACTCACTAAAATAGACAAAAATGCGAAAATATCAAGGTCAAAAAGAGGTCAGGGAAAGAAGAGACTTACTGAAAAGACCAAAAATGCAAAAATATATAGCCTGGAAATAAGCAGGGAGTCAGTCTTCAAAGGAGAGGAGAGGAGAGGAGAGAAGAGACTCACCAAAAGGACCAAAAATGCGAAAATATATAAGCTAGAGGTGAGCAGAGAGTCAGTCTTCAGAGGAGAGGAGAGGAGAGACTCACCAAAAGGACTAAAAATGCGAAAATATATAAGCTAGAGGTGAGCAGGGAGTCAGTCTTCAGAGGAGAGGAGGAGAGGAGAGAAGAGACTCACCAAAAAGACCAAAAATGCGAAAATATATAGCCTGGAAATGAGCAGGGAGTTAGTCTTCAGAGGAGAGAAGAAAAGAGAAGAAAAGAAAAGAGAAAAGACTCACCAAAAAGACCAAAAATACGAAAATATATAAGCTAGAAGTGAGCAGGGAGTTAGTCTTCAGAGGAGAGGAGAGGATTAGATTGGAAACTTACCATTGCACCAATCCCAAAGCCCCATCCACACCAATATATCCCAACTTGAATATCCAGGAGTCTAACCTAAGAGCAAGGGAGGAAAAAAAAAAGATTGAAAAGGAAGAAAAAGAAGAGGGCAAGGAGACTTGAACAATGTCAAAAGACTTGAATTGTTGGATGCATTTTTGATTATATAAGCTTTCCCACCTAACTTCAACCAACATCACATGACTGCTTATATCATCAAAAATGCAAAATTTCACCAAGTCCCTGCCATACTATGGTACTAGACATTAACATTAGTATAGTAGTGTAGTATACATTGTATATAATAAAATATCATAGAGTTTATTTTAATATGTATCTCTAATGTAACTGCTCAGGAATCAGTTAGTAGTAAATTGTTATTGGATAATAGATAAACATCTGACATATTAAATGTTGAGCTCATTATAGTGTGCAGTGAGCGGGCATTTCCTAATTGGGCAATAGGGCGCTAGTGCAGATGTCTGCACTTGCACCAGGTACAGAAAAATTGTACATACTGCAAAATTATATATCTGTACTTCTGATAATCTAAAGACTAGTAAAGCTGATATTGCTGAATGACTGCATAATTTTCTTTTAAAAGTCTGACATGCCTGAACACTCTGTGATTTTTTTGGTCTGATAATCTGATGTTGCTGAATGACTGCATAACTTTCTTATGAAAGTCTGACATATCTGAACACTCTGTGATTTTGTTGGTCTAATAATCTGATGTATCTATACAACTGATATGTGCTGATTGTTACTGATATCAGACAGTTGTCTGATATCAGTCATGCAGGTAAATCAGGATATTCAGCAGAATTGTAGGTTTTCTGATGCTGGCGCAGTTTGCTCAGGTTTCTTAGGGGGGTAGGGCTGAAAATGAGAGCTGCTGGAGGCCATCAACTGAACCTCCAGCTTAGTGTCAATTTTGATCTCCTTCCAGCAATCAAGATATGTGGGTCTGTCCAGGAAGGTAAGAGTATTAAAGAACTTTCAACATGTTTCAATGTCGAATGCAAGAATGGCACGATAGTTTTCACTAAAGTCATCCCTTTCCGTGCAAAAGGCACGGTGGTCAATGAATTGTTGCACAATGGTCGGATCTGCTACTTGACGCATCAGCTTTATAAAATTCCTGAAGGCTTCGTTGAACTGATCCACTGGAAGGCTGGTTTCTGGTGGAAACCCGGATGATGTGGCATCCATGACACTTAATTTTGGATTGTCAAGGACTAAGCATTTGGTCATCTTTATGCAGGATGGATCTTGATGAATTTTGCAAAGTGCTGAAGGTGTTACAACACGTTGCATGAGTCCCCTGCCACCACGTACCCTCTGCCACTGTGCACGGTCATAGATGATACCAGGGTCTCACCAGCCCTATGATGATAGATGGATGACAATAGAAGATAAGCGGGAACCACCAGCTTAGATAAGCAGTCTGGACTGCATATGATGACATAGGTCTAGAAGACCTATTTATGTTATCAAGATAGAAGGCAAGCCTTGTGTTGCCTCATGTACTGATAGAAGGATGCCTTGAGGATCCTATCTTAGATAGAAGCCTGCCTCATGAACACTATCTCTGACTCATATAGATAAGCAGATTAGAACCCAGCTTTAGGCTGAGCTTAGATACAAAGAGTAGCCTTATATAAGGTCGAAGATTAAAGTAGATGTTCCTTACTTTAATCTTACTTGGTGTTCCCTTGAACTCCTTGTCCTGCTAAAGCTACCTGCTCGACATTGACCCCAAACCTTCAGAGAAGCCTCTCTCTCTGTCTGTAATCACTATTATCTCTGTGTAACCCCTCGTTCCCACATGAGCTACATTTGAGTACTCAACCTTTGCTTATCTGTAAAGGCCGACGACTCTCAGTACTCGGTACCACTGTCGTGGTTGTTGCTGTTAGAACTATCCAAGTGGCACACGACCTCGTGTCATAACAGAAGGGGTGAGAACTGTCAAAGGTACGTGAATTTTGGCCTTGGCAAGGTTGAGAATAGGACGTGGGATTTCATAAGTGGATTCAAGGGAGGACACGATTCTAGTGTTTGATTGTGTGAAGGTATACACGTCGTTTGAGTTGCTAGAAGAAGCAGAAGGAGCTACAGATGATGCGCAAGGATCAGGTACGTAATAACAGGTTCATCAACGCCAGAGACATCAGGGAATCGGTGAGGAGTAGGTTTTTATAGATATAAATGGCAAAATTAAATCACATGTCCATCAGATTATATCTGTACACAGAGTGATAAACAATCATGGCGAAATGGCACAGAAGGACAAGAAGATACAAGAGAAACCTAATTTTGATGAAGGTGTATATGTCTTACAACTGCGATATATAATAGATAAACTATTCAAAGAGGTCCTGCATCTCTCTAAAGTGCTGGTCACCCATTGACAAAGCTCAACTTTATTATGGTTGTTTGCAATGGCCTGCAGGTGCGCATAAATAGTTGTAAAATATGTGTAATATTGGCACTAAATAGTTATTATTCATAATGGTGATGTATCCAAGTCAAATACAAGCACTTCTCGACTATGACAGTCACAAGTAGTCACCTCTGGATACCTACTGTCTAATCTGAACTTTGCAAATGATCGATTGTAGGGATGACATAACATTGAAATCAATTGGTCGTTCCTCATAGTTTTGATGTGTCTACAATAATGACTACCATTCTGCCTGTGTAAAGACTGAGCGTCCCAACAATGTGATGGACCTACCACACTGCTACACCATCCCAGTCAGAATGAAGTTCGAGTGCAATGGAATTGAACTACCATGGCGCCTATTCCATCACCATAAAACAAACAACATCTGTACTATGAGAACGTGGTTTGTCACCATACAAAACAGAAGGAGAAAATGATGAACATATTTGAATTACTAGTAAGACCAGGAAAGACTGCATTCGTTAGCTATCCCATTGAAACTAGACCTGAAAGGGCAGCTCGTGCCAGATATATGAGTTCTATGTAGTAGTATGTCGCAGCACGTTCCATTCTAGCTTTTAAAAACATCCTCCAAAATAAAGATAACTGGTCACTGGGGCCATGTCCTGGATAAGCCTGGGCTATAACTTGCAACCACCAATACAAGTAAGAAACAAATCACCACACCGAGCATAGTAAAGCATGTGATCATTAATGGTGTGGATGGCTTGAAGTCAGCAGCAACACCTGCGAGAAATCCAAGGATAGAACTTATTACCCTAGTAGAAATTCTATGAGTGACACAATCATAGTCGAAGCTTACTGACCTCAGTACACAAAAGCAAGTTGGTATACTTGTAATGATGATCAACATCATCATCTTCCTTTGCAAGTAATATACCTGTTTGATAAGCAAGGTCAGGCTCAAGCTGCAGTAATATGGTGCGAAATGAACTGCGAAGTCAATGGATCTCATTCTCTTGCCAAAGTGTTGCACCATTGTAGCAGTGAAAATGCAGCCAACACCCAAGAGTAAGGAGCAGGAACACAGAGTCCATGAGGTTACTGTCGTCCCTAGACCTGGAATGGCAAGAATGGTGACATCCATGGCCACGGAGACACCTGCCTGTCAGAAACCGATAAGTTGTGAAGCATATTTGTGACACTGACACAGCACTTACCAAAGTGATCTGACTCTTAGCTTGGCCACTAAAATCGTCAATAAAAGTCCTGATGTCCACCCCATTTACAATGCCATCAATGGAGGTATTTCTGATGTGGTCAATTGTGATAGGCATGCACAAGATCGTAGCTGCAGTATTGCTCACGAAATAGAGAGCTTTACATGTCCTAGGTTTCTCTATCACTGCATGACCTCAAATAAGGTGAGCCTCAGGTTGGTTGTGGCGGTTCAGATACTGGTAGTGGCCTATAATGCATGTTAGTTCTGTGACATCTGATCTATGAAAGAGTGGCCTACGTAGCATGTACAATATTCTGCCTGTTAGCGAGGAGATTAGTATTTGAGATGCCCAGTTATGCTGGGCTCACGTACAACAGAGCACAACACCAGTATCCTCAATGACTCCATTTTCTGCAAGGGCTTCTATTTCTCAGTCGTCGCGATGTTTGCTGGACAAGACAAAGGCACATACCGACACTGGCAAGTTGTGTGTCAACCTGCCTCATTTGGTCTAGAGTCCAAAAAATTGTAGCTGCAGTAGACTGGCTCAATGTTGTTGCTTCTGATGTGGATTCAGGTAACTCTGGTTGTCATTGCAGTGATATAGAGCTTACCTCCAAGGTAACAAAGAATTTCTCTGCATGTGCGTCTCACTTGTAAGTTTGTCATGTGGAACCTGTGTGGAAAGAATTCTATGTGTCTCCTGCCAAGCAGTGAGACAATTTTTGTCGAGCGCTCACCAATATTGAGCCTCGAGTTTGAGCCCTGTATAATCACAATCAAGAACAAAAACATGTAATCGCATAGCAACCTACTCTTATACCTCCATTCACTTGCCTGAATACACTCTCAGAAAAGAAGGTAGCTGTCCAAATCCTTGAGCCAGGTAATGGTGCACAGGCTGTGGACCACGTAGTAGTATTGGTATACTTCTTCATCCCTATAGTTCACTTGATGAACAACTAGTACCCACTTGTCCTCTTTTGCTACCGCTCTTGATACGTTGATAAAATCTTTGAGCCTTTGTCGATCCATATGCCATATATTCATTGATGTATAGGTGTTCTAAATTGCAGTCAAGTAGATATATCACGTACAGGGTCGGCCATGGCTCACCTTTTTATTATGATAGTAATAAGTTCCCCCCAAGGGATGGACCAACTCCTCCCAACCACTCCCATACAATTCAGGCCTGTTAAGAACGTTCAAATTAACATCATTACTAGGAACAAAGGTCACCAATGCAGGGTCATTGATGCGCCTCATAGGAACCAAGTGGTCTTCATGACCATTTGTACTATATAATAAAAATGATATTAGACTTAAATTTTTGATGTGTCAGTAGATGCGTACTCACAGCATTACAGGCTCAGCATACTGCAGTAGTTGCATCAGCCAGATTCCAAAACTACGGTCCAGCAGCCCCGCCACATACTATTGAGAGTATTGAGTTGCCTAGAATATAATAATAGCATCCTGAAACCTGAGGACTGTACAACATCAAAAGGCACAATCATATTGGAACGTACCATGTCTCCCAATTTACAAACAATAATAATTGATTGTTGTGTGTGAACAATGAGAACTTGAGAGCCAAAAGTGCCTAGTAACTGTTATTATTCCTTTTTTAGTATCGATTATTCTGATGAGTAGTGGTACTACTGCACCAAGTCCATTTCTGGCAAACTTTACATTCCAATTTTAAATCCAAAATATACAACGGTACAGATTAGTAGCATTCTACAACCATACACGTGGTAGTGTTTGTACACCCAGTTCCAAACAGACACATTCTTGACTGAATCTGCAATCATGAAGCCCTCAGGCTGCCCTACGCCTTACTGAAACCTTATTGGAAGGGACCATCAGCCTTTCGCCCAGACGTTCAGGAGGCAACAAGACTCAAGTTACATATGACGTCTCTTCGTGAGTGCCATATATTCAATCTCATGCATGCGGTTAGCGAAATGAGGAGGTATGTCGAGATGAACTTGCCCATGTCATTTGGCTTATGGGTCTAAGTCACATGATCAATAAAGTAATGGTTTGTTCCATATTTCTAACGCATGGGCAAATTGCAGGCTACAGTTTTGTTACTTGTCCCATATAAACCTCAAGAGCAGACATTGTCAGTACTGTTGCTTTATTTGCCACGTATAATCTCATGTTTGTCATGATAGGTTGTTATTGAACATGAATATTTACTTGCTGGGGTTAAAGGGCAACAGCCCATTGTGAAGGTAAGCCTCTCATCCAAAAGACAGATTTGTGATCCTTAATCTTTAATTCCAGGGTCATCTTTACAGCCTCATTGACATGGCAAACTCGGTGTGGTAACTCAAAACCTGCAACTCGCATCTTTCTGCTCGGGAGCATACCACATCGATCATATCTACAGCATCCACCCAATCCTCTTTTGCCTTCATGACTGACCCAGAAATTTCGAGCAGCTTTGCGGCTTCTCTCTGGAAATTAGCCAAGTGTCCAATGTACAGGAGATCATAGCTCTTTCACCCACATTATCATCGCCCATATCCTCGCCTGAAGAGCACACGAGCAGTGCAAGTTAACGCCACTCTATCTCTGTTACTTTTGGTCCTGCATCACCTTTATTGCCCGTACTTCTGCCTTGTTTTCATTCTCATCCTTGGAGTCACTACTCTAATGCAGGAAGACTCATAATGCTTCATCTCGAGAAGGAGCGGTCAAGTAATGAGGGTTCAATGTGTGTACAGTCTTGCAATGACAGCTCCGGAGCACAATCAATTCAGATCCCCTGGAAAACAGTGAGTTAGAAGTAATCTATACATCATACTTGGAAACTTTAGAATCCTCACCTCCTGTGAACCCATCACTTGGTAGGATGGTGCATTCATGCGGCAGAGCAGTGAGGACTGCTGTTACGACTAGGATAGTTCTAACAACATGAGCATGAATGTGCTGCCACATGCTGAGGGTGTCTTACAAGTCAATGAATGTCGACAGGTCTCTCCATCTATCTTGGTAAGGTTCTACGGCCTCGTCAAGATGAAGGGCTAGCAAGAATACAGCTAAGGTGCGGGGAGCAACTTAGAAGTGTGATCAAGGATTCAAAGAAGCAAGTTGATTAGATGAGCTAGTTCTGGGGAAAACCTAGTAGATCAAAGTGAAGAAATACAACAGTGATCTGTCTACTTATATATGTCTGTACATAAGAGTTTGGGCTCAGTTGGTATCTAGGGATCTATGCGAGTCATGGTGAGTCAGAGATAAACAGTACATGAGGTCGTCCATGAGGTAGATAAGATACATGAGGATCAACCTCTGATCAAGTGTGAGGCACCTTGAGGCACTCTGGGTCTTCATGAGGTGGCATGAGGCAACATATGCCGGTCTAGGTGTACATGAGGCAGACAGCCTCTGGAGATCAGGAACAAGGCCTTCTAGGCCATGATGAGGTTGTAGCAGTTCCAGACCGCTAGCATTCTAGGTTCTGGCGGTGTGCCACTGCATCTATGAGTCTAGCAGGGTGGGGACTCATGCAGATGTTACGGTTGACTGTAATAACTAGGCATTAGCATGGGTATGGGTAGTTGGTGGGTTGGGTATGGGTTATGGTCTCATGACCCACCACTCTACCCATACCCACACCAGATACCCACACCATGGGTCATGGGTCAAGCCTCAAATGTCAAACTTTGGCAGAATTATGTAAGATCTATACATAGTTTTCGTACACAACGTAAACCTTAATCTCAACAAGTCATCGATCATTCCTATCACCTCAAATAGCCAAATCCTTCCTAATGTTTGGTAAACGTCAGCCGAAACCCACAGAGAAGGCCAAGGAATTCTTTCAGTCAGTCAGGAAGGCTGTCAAATGCAAGCGAAGTCATGGTGATCAGCTCACCTCCAACAAGGCCAAATGAGCACCTGTTGCAGCTGCAAGTGACTCCAAACTTGAAGAAAGCTTAGGGCTATCTATATTAAAAAAGGCTCCCGTCAGAAGCAAGAACTATTCTGTTGACATTTGAAGTGAAGATGAGGAGGAGGAACTTAATCATGAAGCTGACATCATCGAGATTTCTGCACCGACATCCTCCAACACAAGTGCCAAGGCCAACGAGTCTGAAAGTGAGACCGAGTGTCCCGAGGAGGATTCCGAGGCTGAAATGAGTTAGTACCTGTACACAAAACTATTGCTTAATTAATATCATGTTCACAGAGTGCTTGAGCAAAGAATGGCTCTCATCTATCTATGCATTCTTTGAGCCATTCCCTACCATCGGACATGAGAACAAACACCGTTACCACGAGTTTAAATGTCTTGCGAAAGGATGTGGCAAACGAATACGGCGCTACCTAGACAAAAAGGACGCCAAGTCAACCAGCAATATGTGCAAACACGCATGTACCTGCTGGGGAGATGAGACGGTCAAGGCTGCAGATGATGCCAAGAGTTCTGATATTGCTCGCGAGGCAATTGTCAACAGAATCCTAAAAAATGGGTCGATAACAGCTTCATTCAAGCGCAAAGGAAAAGGCAAAATTACATACTCCCACCGGCAGCATACAAAGACTGAAACAAAGTAAGTACTCACTATATAAACTCCTGGATGTGAGGTTGAGCAGCAATACAGGGCAGAGATAGTTCGGTGGGTGTGCGAGAGCGCACGTCCATTTGATATTGTTAAGGATCGGGGCTTCCAATCCTTGATGAAGACTGGCCGCCCTGAGTACTATTTACCTTCCCATCAACCATTTCACAGGATGTCAAGCTAGTATTCGCACGAACACGTCAACGAATTGCCACAATGTTAAGGGAACATGATGGCTGACTCAACTTTGCCACTGATGCGTGGAGTTCGCCCAATCACAAGGCTTTTATAGCCCTATCAGTTCATTTTGAACACGACAGAATACCTATTGCGATGATATTAGACATTGTCGAAGTTGCGGAGGTGAAAATTGGATTGGACTTACCATAACACGGCCACTGATATGCAGCAGTCTCATTCAGGCATGGTCCTCACAGAGGCATTCGCTAATGTTCTGCATGAATTCGGAATTGATGACAAGGTCAGTATAGTGTTTAATGAAATGTGCAGAATACTCACCTACCTATGCACCAGATGTTAAGCCTTACCACTGACAATGCAGCTTCAAACGACACAATGACAACACACCTTTCTGAGCTCCTTCCCTCCTTCGGTGGCGAGCCAACATGAACTCGTTGTTTTCTACATATTGTAAATTTAGTCGCAAAGTCAATTCTAAAGGAGTTCGACTCACAGCCGAAGACAAAGCAAACAATGATATACACGACAGACGACAACAATGACAATGAGTTGGACAGCAAGTTGAGCAAAGAACTGTCGTCAACACGTGAGGACGACAAGGTGCATGGGGACGACGATGAAGGTATAGATGATGATACAGATGGGTGGGTTGATGAAATGGAGGAGATGGGTGCGTCTGAGCGCAAAGTCCTAAGGAAACGCTTGCAACTGGTCAAAATCATGCTTGTCAAGGTAAGTGCAACTCCCTTTCACTCACCACTACTAATCCCTCCAACAGCTTCGTAAACTTTCCTTTAAAATTGTTCACTCAACAACAGTCTTGCTGCCAGTGTGGAAGGGGTTGTTAGAAGAGCTACAACGACCGGTTAGGATTATGCCACATGACGTGGCAACACGGTGGAACTCAACATATGACTTAATCAACTTCACCATCGAGTATCGGACAGCCATTGAGGAGATGACAGCCAAGCGTGAGCACAACTTAAGGGTGTTTGAGTTGTCAGTAGAGGAGTGGAAGATTGCATCTGACCTGCAGGAAGTTTTGCAGGTAAGTACACTTAGGATTTCGCCACATTGACCAGTGCTCACGCAATACTTAATACTCTAGGTTTTCAAGGATGCTACGACCTTCTTCTCACGCTCCACACCCAACCTCGCTACTGTCATCCCCGCTATCGACCATATCGACGAAATGCTCTTGGCCCATGAATCCAGCTCATCTCTGAATCGTGCTGTACAATCTGCGCTCACTCTTGGCAAAAAAACACTTGACCACTACTATTCATTGACAGACAAATCTGATGTGTATCGTGTGGCCATGGGTAAGTGCTCTCCCTTACAGGACTACTTACGTTTGATGATAATTACAGTGTTGCATCCTCGTCATAAACTTCAATATTTCAGAATGGCCCAGTGGGATCAAGATTGGATCGCGACCGCAGAACAACTCATCCGCAATGAGTTTGATCTCAACTATGCTAACTTAGATGTTCCAGATGGAGGCATGGAGATAGACGACACCGAGCATTCAGTTGCCAAGGTATGTAGCGAGAGCAATCTATTTTTTTCTACTCATACCTACTAGTCACAGGATAAACCTCGCAACATATTTGATGCACTTCCCACCCTCGCTGCACCAAAGAGATCACAACTCCATCATGAACTAGATGCCTACCTCGCGGGTGATCCAGAGCATGTACTGGACGTCCTCACTTGGTGGCACGAGCATCACAACACGTACCCACGATTATCATGAATGGCTCGTGACTATCTTACAATACCTGGTGCGTGTTCGAAATTGTGTTATATATTAAAATTTTAACACGTCGTGTAGCGACATCTGTAGATGTCGAACGGATATTCAGCCGTGGTCGCCTCTTGCTCTCCCATGTGCGCAGCCGTCTCTCTTCTCAATCCATTCATGCATTGCTGTGTCTTGGTTGCTGGAGCCTTATGGGTCTCGTCAAAGACAAGGATGTGTTAGCTGTAGCCATGTTAGCAGATGTTGAAGGTGACAAAGATGCTCTCGATGATGGGTGGGATAACATTCAGCTCTGACCTATGCTACATACATTACAAGCACTCCGTTTGCCTGTGGACAGTCCATTTTGATTTGTTACAGCCACAAACAATTGTAAACTATGTTTGCCGTTTCCCTTTCCTCCTTCGACACTGACCATAATGTTCTGATATCACGACGATTCCGATAGTGCAGTGTATATCTGACCATGTGCAAATACATCCATGTGAAGGTCGACCACCGCCCGTTGCAGAGTTAGACCCTGCGAGCCGTTGAACGTCGTCGTGTATGCGGCTCTCAGTGGAATATATGTAGATGTGTACTTTGAATCGCTCATTAGCATGCTTACCTAATCAGTAGTACAACATTCAACTTATGATGATAATGGGATTTCAACACTAAATGATACTAAACCCTTGGGTTATCCACCATGGGTACAAGACCCACCAAACCCATACTACCCACACCACAACCCATGACCCACGTAACCCTTGGGTGGTGGGTATGGGTAATTGGTGGGTATGGGTATGGGTCAGCTCATGGCAACCCATGGGTTACCCATGCTATTGCCTAACTGCACTACAATCACATAACATCCTTGGGGCATTGGCAGCTTTGATCCAACACAATCCGGTGTAGAGACTGACATCTCTGTGGCCTCGTAGAGAGCTAATTCTACAACACCCTAATCACCTTCCAAACACAGCGCGACTCGTATCTCGTTTCTGCACACTTGGCACTTCATCAGCCGCTTGCGCATACAGGCGCTTCGGTTGCACATTGGCACATGTATCCTCGGTTCCGTCACTCGTCCTCCGTCTATCCATTCCATGTCCATTCAGTTCGTCGGTGCGTATTCCTATCTTATTCTCATGTATTCTGACATACCTCCGGTGCTTCCACACACAATTCCATATGTTTTGTCACGGATCCTTATTTACATATCATCACGTACTCACTTTGCTTTCCGGCTTGCTTTAGCGCTTAACGCTACTTACAATATATATACTCATGCCTCGATGTATAATGATTATCTTCTTCTTCCCGCATAACATTGGACTCTAAGTCTAAATCTCCACCGTATCTGCCAACCGACACTAAGCGCCAGAGCCGACACGAGCGCCAGTCCTCATATTCTTATATACAAATGTTGTCTTACCTGTTCCCTGACTCACTTAAGAGTCACTGCGCTCCACCACCCACACACGCACTTCGCTCTCACTCAGCGCGCACCATCGTACTTGTTGCTCAATAGTGCTCCATAGCGCTTTCACTTATCGCACTTCGCTCATCATCGCGCACCTCACCAGGCTTATCCGACAGCCCGGTTCAGTGTTTCCCTCCACTATTACATATAGAGGAACCTTCTCAGTAGCAATCCCCTTGGGCCGACATTAGATTCGCGCACAGAGGACCATCTGAGTATATCTCATACTACCCACTTCTTACCATTCTACATTCCTCACCTACACTGGCCATATAAAGCTTGATCTGACTTAGACATTCATCTGGAGATTGTGAAGGAAGAAAAAGTAGTCAAAGGTTACATTGGGCAGGAACAATTGTAGCAAATTGCAACTAATACACAGCTAGATAACTGATGGTGACTTCTAACAACTAAATATTCCCTTGTCAGGGCTGGTGGCTTTTGCAACCTGTCCCATTGTGATGATAAGCTGGCAGGTGGTTGCAGTGAGACTGTCACCAATGTGCATTTGGTGAGTTCTATCCAACTTAGTCTGAGTATTTAAAGCTTTCTCATTTGGAGTAAAATTCTGACAGATTTTATATGCATTTTACTTTAGATAATTCTTTGTCAACCTTTATCTTTTTCATGTTGGTTCCCTGATGGATGGTATGTATGAGCTTTCTAGTGGTAGGAGTAAGTGAACCAATGTAACCATAAGCCTTAGCAAGTCTTTTAGCAAGAGAAGACGTAGGGGTAGGTGTAACAGGCGGTGTTATAGGTTCTTCTAAGTAAGACTCGTCATCATAGGGGACTTTGACATGGTCCAGGTCAGCCCTTTGTTGGGCCCTGAGAAGGTTACGCTCAGAACGCCGAAGGTGCTCAGCTATAATGGCTTCCCAATCGTCAAAGTCGATGACCCTCTGTACTTGACCCAGGGCATTAGCCAGGTCATTGACCTCGTTGTCTGACATATCCCCATCATGGTCAGGGTTTAAGCGGCTGACATCTTTACCTCCTGCTCCTCGAGGGGCAGCAGAATTCGTAGTCCCCAGACATTACGTTAATACTGCTATAAAAATAGAGGTGGGAGGGTTTGATGCGCCCGAATTCTCGCTTGAGAAAAAAACCTTAACTTGAAGCGAGCGGGGCGAGATGAAGGAAAAAGACAAGATACGTGTACTGTCACGTGTTACATCTTATATCACACACTCGCTTAGTAAGCACTTGTTTGAGCTAACTCACTCGCAAGCTCACTAGTTGGCTCAAATGGCACACTGAGTATCACAATGGAGGTGTATAGGCGTAGCAATTGAGTGTCACAACACTCTGAGTCAAAGAGTGTACAAAGTTGGGTATATTCTTAATGTAATGTATAATATGGTCGGTGTTGAACATTGATTGAAGGCACATGCCGGTTTAAATAGAGTATCAGTTGTGGTGTGGTTGAGTTGTGGATCACTCTGGTAGCCGGACAATGGATTTTGAATATGTCATTGTTGGCCTAAATTACTGATGAGTCAAGTTTCGAGAGCTCAACCAAAGTATTCAGGGCGTGACCTGAATTAGTGATGTGCCGGCCCAGCTTGGCCTGAAAGCCGCGGCTTAGGCCTGGCTTGGGGAGGTTTGGGCTTTGAAAAACCTCAGGCCGAGCTGTGGGCCAAAGCCATGGCTCGGCTTGGGCTCATTCACGGCTTTCAAGTACAAAATGATCTAATATTCAATCTAAGCATATTTGTAATGGTGAGATACTAAAGAACCAGACGAGCGAGAGTAGTACCATGGTAATTGGCATAAATTGACTGAATGGAAAGATAAACTGCAGTGACTTCAGAAGTTTCATGACCCACATAGGGGAATGTGATGCAGAAACTCGGTGAGCTGCCGAAAAAGAAGACTCTGCATGAGAGCTTATAACGTAGCGAAGGCGTTTGAGAATAATTCGGAACCTTGGGAGTGTCAACCTCAAGAATGGCACTTTTTGATCATCCTGACTCACTTTATTTGTGGCAAGGTCGACGACAATGTTACTTCAGCAGAATCTATATTCATTTTCGGCTTGTTGAAATTGACGGTGATACCTACACATATTACAGTGACCTATCTCCGTATAATACGAGGGAACGGACGTGCATAATATCCCATATGATACGGGCCAGCGGACCATGGGGCCATGATAAAAATATCCTCGACTGTGACGGATGGGCCGGGAGGCAAATTATTCCCAATGGAGGCGGGTGGGCCCATGCAGGGAATATATAGAGTAGATGAGTGGGCCAATGTACATGAATATTAGGTAGACGGGTGGGCCGAGGTAGTTGGATATTATGCAGATGGGTGTATTAAGGTAGATGTGTATGAGATAGATGGGTAGGTACTTGTTATCACATTCACGGGTGGGCCCAGACACATATTAAATTAGACGGGTGGGCTGAGGGTATTATAAAATATTGTATTAGACGGGTGGGCCGAGGGTGGTATAAAATATAGATGGGTGGGCCCATGTGTATCATAATTGTAGACATGATGGAGCTGAGGTAGTTGTACATCAACCAAATCAGAGGAGGTAATAGATCAAAGTTACCAAGTTCCCGGAGCAGCAGGTGATCTCCTGACATGGCCTTTGATGGTGCACAGGTTGTCTTGCAGAATGTGGAATCCAGGGTGCGAAGCTTGTGTTGCCCTATGAGAAGCCAAGTTCCGACCACCAAAATGTGAGTCAACCGTACTCAGAGGAGGTAATAAATCAAAGTTACCGAGTTCCCGGAGCAGCAGGTGATCTCCTGACATGGCAGTGCGAAGCTTGTGTTGCCCTACAAGACGCCAAGTTCCGACCACCCAAATTTGGGTCAACCGTACCGACTTCCGAGTTCCGGGACCCGGGAGTCGACAAATGAATATCTGATGACCAGCACACTTCCAATCAGGTAGTATTTCATTGAGCAATGGATAATAATACATCTTTGACAGCCAAAATTATCCCAGGCTCCCTTATCTGATCCTCTCTATCTCCACCCCCTTTAACACCAAAGTCCGGACATCCAGCATTCAGCGTCTGATTTCCCAAGATTAA
>NW_024541483.1:0-27221 GCF_016758755.1 Suillus discolor | reverse complement strand
GAACGTACAATAACGCTTTGCAGGTTCAAAACCTTGAAGAACTTCACACGGACTAACGAGACGATCTGCTCTGCTCTGCGTGGGATCTACCTTGGCCCAAACAATGATCAGACCTCTTTGGACAAGCGAACTGACCTTACTCTCAGCAGTGCAGAGAAAAAAATGTTTAGAGGTAGCTTGCAGCGATCCTGGATTGAGTGTTATTACTCACCTTTCAGATCTCAACTGATGCCACAGCCGACAACATCCACGAGGATAAAACCACCAGAGACATCTTGTCCACTTTAGTGTTGGGCTTGCTGACATTGAAGAACGAACAGCTGCGATGAGATGAATATTGGAAGTGGAAGGAAAGGTAAAGTGCCGATTGTCGAGGAGGTTTGAGACGAAGACAGGCACAACGAGGCCCATTCTTCGATTTCTAACGAAAAACTGGTATTCCTTGACAAAGTCGACCCTGTTCTGTAATAAAAGGATATTAGAACATGGTCAGGTTGGGTTTGAATCTCGTTAGGACGCTTCACATAGATGCTAGCTAGATGTCCTGAGAGAGTATTCCGAGTTAAGCCTGAGAACGTTATTTGCAGTACACGAAGTCCAGCATCTCATGATCACGAATCGTTCATGATCGATGATCGATCAACGTTCAACATGTAACTTGACACCGAGCTCATGCATGATCAAAATATCGTGAATATGACGCCAATTCTGGGACAACTCATCGTAAACTCCCTGACGACTTTGCTGTAGTCCTGATCATACCGTAGAGTCGTGCTATCGGAGTTCAAGTGAACGTTCAATATTTCAGGCTAATAGTTGTCCTCCACCTCCCTGGCAATTGAAAGGGGCCTCGTTCACAGCCCTGATAGCGGCAAGCACATCAAAACTGTACCATAGAACCACACGTCGAGTCCCAAAACCGTCCATTTCCGCTGTTGTTAAAATGGATTTGTCAACACAATAATCATAGCAGTAGAACCTTCCAACGGTCGATGATAGGGAGCTGATACAGAATCTGCGGCATCCTGGCTCTTCCTTAGACCAATACGTAAATACACGGGCAACGGAAGTAAGATAATCACATATCATTACATCCTGTGATTCAATGACTTCGATGGTATGCGGTGATATACGTGACAATGCGACGAGACTTGTTTTCTCTAAGAAGAATGAACATTAGTTGCTTCTACATAGTGGCGATGCGGAAAGCTCACTGACATTTCATTTCAAATAGCTCGATACCAATGAGGCGGGCCATCCTTCCCCATCGCCTCCTTCAAAGCCTTATAATTTGCCTCCGGCGGCGGGCGGGTTGACATCCGTTCTCCAACAGTAATAGGATCGTCACAGGCGAGGGCAATGCACCAGAAATATTTGCCCTTGGGTGTTTTTATTGCACGAAGTCTGGCGTAGGAGAGAACGCCCGCCGCTGCCATAACATGCATGGGAAACAGTGCTAAGGATATCACGCGAGTCTTCTGGTGTCTGAGCGGGCGGATAGCCCAGATCAAGGGCTTTTTGGTGCAACCAGCCCTGAGTTATCAGATATTCCGAAGTATTTTACCATGACTGTGATTGAAGAAGCGTTAGAATATAGAATACAGACGATTCTGAATGCAAGTACACGCTCTGACCTTGGGTCTATGATGATGTTTGTTTTCGACCCAACGGTTGTGGCACCTTTTATAGTAAGTGTCATGTGACAAGGCACGTGCCTCCATATGGGATCTTGGTCAGACTGTGGCTCGGTCACTGCAAAATTGACTGGATTGAACTGATGCATAATCACCGTGCAGCGTATTGTGTTCTCTAATTGTCCTCTTTTTATCCATCTAGTTCAAAGTTGAAAGGACTAATATTTTTGTTTCCTCTCTTGGGATTACTTGCCACGTCATGATTTGTCCGAACCGCGAGAATGATGAGAAACTTGAGCAAGGTCAAAATCTATGTTCACTGTAAATACTGCACAATGAAGTAAATTTTCCGCAAGAAATTGAAGTCCACACGACGTATATTAATTCATATTGGTCGCTGTCATTCGCCGCATCTCATACCACCACCCATCACAATGGCCCCTGATCAATCGTTGCCGTGCAAAACTCGCTTGGAGACGTCCTATGCATTCTCTCGCACATTCAATTCCCGCAATATAGAGTTTTATTGGTACCCACTGTGGTGCCAGACACTCTTCAATCTTGTGGCAGATGTGCCAAATTTGATCATAGCGCCTCAATTTCCAGTTTGGATCGTAGAGCACAACAACCAACTCGAAGGTGCAGATGATGGTGACGATCCTGCAGAAGTAGAGGAGATTAAAAGGACGCCCGAGGGAGATCAGGCTGTTGCATGCAGTATGCAAGTCCCAGGTGATAACATCGAAGAAGATGTCGGAGACCATGAGCCTGACTCGGAGGCCGGGGACATTTCTTTTGCATCAACCGTCCCGGAAAAGGATGCTAGGAGCGTTCTGGTGGATTTTGCAGTTGTTAGTCTGACAGCAGTGCCTCAGTCAGAGGAAAAGCTTCGCTATGGAGGGTGGCGAATAACGGCAGCAAATACTTGCCTTCTCGTGGAAGTGAAAAGGTTTGCGAGCAGGAGTCTGAAAAATGACGAGCTGGATGCGGAGATTAAGTTGCATATTGAGGAGGCTAGGTTCGATTTGATGGTACAAGCAGGACATATTTTTCTCCAAGATAAAACCAAAGATTCTGTCATGGCCATCGCCGCAGCAGGTAAGTAATCCACACCATATATCTGAATTACATACCTTGACCTTGCATTATCATCATATTGTAGGTCCTTATTGGAGCGGTGCCACAATTCATCGTTACAACGTCGAAGCCATTATGGATTTTCTGTCAAGCAATGATCCGAGCTATCGACCCCCTGGCGAACAACTCTCTAACAAGACGCCGAAGTGGAACAAGATTCTTCGCCTTGATGGCACATCCTCCACAGCAGCTTCCGAAGCCCGCTTACGTACCATTTGCAAGAAGATGAGGGAAATGAGAGATCAAAAAACGAACGCCAAGTAACGTGATGTTCGCTGGGCAGTGGGGAGCGTTGTTGTGAACTTGGGCTTTGGTTTTTTTTTGACTAGGACTTCCCCGTTGTGATTCGTGAAGATAATACTTATTTGTTCCAAACGACAGTAGTACGAACCAACTAGTGAATGAAAAGCGAGCTCAGTAAGCCGTTGTGACAGTGGATGGACGTGCCTGTCCATTTCCCAGATCATTCCAAAATGTAAACCGCGTGAACAATTTGGATGCAGCACAATTATCATGTCAAGGATCTCAGTTCGCATCAACGGTATCGTTCGAAGGTCTGCTTGAGTGGTTAGGTCAAAGCGTCCATCTGTGAAGAGGCTGCATGCTCGAGCAGAAAGCAAACAGGCATGTTAGCTATGCAGTCCAGTCTTTCGAAACGTGATCATGGTGTTTCTCACCATCACAACCAGTTTGACCGTACAATGAAAAGCGTGCGCCCATACTGACCGGCAAGTACGATAGCCATTAGAATGTCGTACAGGTAAGTTTCACGACCGTCCGCCAGCTAAGTGATCTAATCATGACAACTAACATCACCCAGGGTGAAGCTCACCTCATTTTATACAGGGAGTCATAAACCAATAAACAACATGGATTACTACCGCAATGACGAATATCAGATCAGGACTCAGGGAATATCTTCGACGAGTAGGATACAGGCTATGTATTTAGACGTTAGAAACACGTCACGAAAGAAAAATCCCACTCATCTGCCTCCACGACCCCCTAATCGGTTGTCTGCCTGGAACATGCATCCTGTTGAGAAGATGAGCCACCCTTCAAGTCTGATAGATTTGACTTCTCAGCTGTTCTGCATGATTGGCGCGATGAAGGATGTGCTGAGTGGTAGGATTGGACGGGAGGTAGGGATATGGAGACTGCGAATAAAGTTTAGGCAAGACAGAAAGGAGAAACAGGAGGGTATGCAGGTCCTTGTTCCACTCAAAAGCGCTGAGAGCAAACGGTGAGACTCGCTTGAGCAGCAGCAAGATCCACCCATGATAAGGTAATGACATGATCGTTTGTTGCAACCTCCCTAGGAACATTTTCGACGAGTAGGACGCAGGCTATGTATTCAGTCGTTACGAACCACTGACGAAAGTGCCATGAGGAGTGGGTCTCTTCAAAGCCTTTTCCCTCGCACTTACTAATCGATACTTGCAGACCATGATCGTATTCCAGCAAATGTTCTATTGTGGAGATTTCAGGTATAACTTGAATGCGATATCATGTATAGTGGATAATACTTATCTGTGTTCTACGCTGTGACCAGCATCCGTCTGAGATCATGTCCGACCGAACGACATTCCGAGAAGCTGACTGATGCCACAGCCCGACTCCACGGTAACATCTGTGACTTCACTCGTTCACTCATTACGATTGATTGTTCCTTGGATAGCGTTTTTTATAGCGCAGCAGCATATGAATAGAAAGGATGGCTTCTGCTCACATAATGGACTTAGGGTATTGGAGATATCGCAGTCGGCTGAGTCCGCCGCCGGGCCTTGTCGCGCGGGTTGATTTGAATTGAATCGTGCCGCATTCGTCATAATGCTAGCACCGCTAGACACAAACCGCTGGGATAGATGCGGACATCGTTATCTGGCTGATTAATCAACAATCAGAATACCAAATATTGCCTAACCTCGTTTGTATTAGTGATGTGAACTTAGGCGCTGATGCATTGATGAGTCGAAAACTCACACCTAGATGAAGTGGGTCAACAAAGGACAACACGCCCGCTCCTGGGTGGAAACAAATAACCGCTTCTCAAATCTCAGTCTCTCAGCGAGGCTCATTTCAAATGCCGCATTCACGGCATCCTCGCCTGCATTCACTGCGATGTCCCTTGCTTTCGCCACCTTTACGACCTCATCAACGACACTGCCCTCGGGTACAACCCATAGGATGCCCCAGCGTTCTGCCTCGTCTGCACCAATTATATGTCCGGTTAGGACGAGTTCGAAAAAGCCGTCTCTCAGGACGACATGCGCAGCTCCGATGGCTGTCTTTAAGTTGTTCGGCTTTAGAAATCTCCTGCTCAAGCCCTCAGGCTATAGACTGGACATACAGTGTATTACTCCTGCGCAATCTGCTATCTTCAACTAACCAGGGCAATTTGATATGCCTCGCTCTCACAACAGAACGTGCACCCATAATCCCAAAGTTCCTCTCGACTCATATCAACTCAAGGGCACCTCCATTTGTTCTCGAGGACGTGTTTGACGTCCCTCGACTCAGTTAAGCCATAGGGATTCACTTCAATGGTACGAAGTCAAGCATCCAGAAAGTCAGGTCCTCGATAATCTTGGTTGCTGGCCTGTCTGGGAAACCGTTCAACAGCACATCGGGATTCCTGAACCACGACGAAGTCCCTCCCTGAACCTACTCAAGCTCTGTGAGACAACTCCGAACATCTCTATTCGGCGATTGAATGCATGGCCATCACAGATCTTTCGTGGACATGAACCCCAGCTTGGATCGAGCTGACATCTCCTAGCATACATCACAATCATGCATCCTTTTGCTCTCTCGCATCACTCGGGTTTCCAGAGACTCGTTCGAAAGGCCTGGAGTTATCATTGACAAGTCGTCCTTCTCAACACCAGGTCTCCCTTCCCACGGGCGATCACGTATTATGCTTTGATTCCCTTTACTACATAAATGCTCATCATACATGGGAATGGGGATTAGACTATTCTCCTGTATGGAGATTTGTAGGCCGATATATGCGATGGACTGCAAGCGTGGAAAAGATTGCCGATGAGCCATGAATGTACCAGTAACTGAACAAATACCTCCCGTGAGTCAAAGTTTCGGGCATAGGTTACTCTACAGATCTAACTTCTGATAGTATATATCGATCCACATACGGCACGGTGACTTCGGCCAACAATGCGAGGAGTTCCCAGTGGATCAGTGCTTCGCCCCGTTGTCTGTCATTGCGCGCAGGGTGTTCGAGCGTCGCACACGAAAAGGGATTAATGCCATGCATGTTATCATGACGAGCGATGAAAGGGACCCAGAATGGTGGTCAGAGATTAGGGCATTGGGGTGGAACATGGGTAGATTATGCAGCGGAACAGACAGAGGAGACCTATGGAAAATGGTGAGCCGATCGGATATCATATTTTCATTCTGACGGTGTGGCTGTTACCAGGCATCCAGTGTTCCTCGATGCCTATCATTCAGTCGAATGGAGCTGGCTTCTTTGGCACTCGTGGTTCCACGATGCCCACACTAGCTAGCCGCAGAGTACAGTTATGGCATGACGGAGCAACTCGACTAATTAGATGGGGGTGGCCAGGCACGGACGACCACTGATCCTGATCGGATGCTAGAATCAAGACTATCTTGCGCTTTACAAATCATTGGCTACAATGTTCTTGTAGTTGTTGTTTATGATGCGCATAATGGTCACTCTCGGGCTCGAATTCACCGCAGGCGAAAGCAACAAAAGCTTAATCTTCTTGGTGCACAATACTGGAAATGTTCCCTTCCTGACGGGGATCTTCAAGACGCACCATAGAGATCCAGATACTTCATACTAGTCTACAGCGAGCCGTAAGGTAAGCGGTCATGAGACGTAAGACTTGAGCTTGAAAGTTTGTTGCAGAGGTGTGATACTCGCTTGATGTCACAGCAGGGCTTGAAACTGTGAAGACAAATGTCGGACGCATGTAGCCAGTGCAGTCGGTCATCACTGGCTGGGAGTGTTCTTGGGGCTGAAACGGTGATGGCGAACTGCCTCTTATCTTGGGCGTCTATGTAAACGAAGAAGGTTGGCGTGGTGAAGTAACATAAAAACGCACAATACACGCACCTCTATAACTTGGAGACAGACGCACACAATCCTTCAGTTGTGCTCAACAGCATCAATTTCCAGCAAAATGTCACAGCTCGTTCCAAGCACCACGCCCAGTCGAACTTTTGAAGATCATGAGGGGCACATAAGGGCAGTCGCAGTGTTCCCCGATAAACGACGAATGATTACGGGCTCGACCGACAAGACACTTCGTCTTTGGGACTTGGAGACAGGTGTTGTGTTGAAGAAGATGGAAGGGCATAGCAGTGAGGTGCATGCATTGGCGATATCGCGAGATGGTAAAATAATGGCAAGCGCTGATCGGAAGGGAGGGGTTATCGCCTGGCACGGTGAAACTGGCGAATCCATCACTCAACCCATCAAAGCCCACTCCACAGTCATCAGCTCGATGAATTTTTCTCCGGATGGAATGGTGCTGGCCACTAGTTCACATGACCACACAGTGAAGTTTTCGTGTACCAAAACGTGGCAGATGCAAGGAGAACCAATCAAGTGTGGTTCTGTCTTGTGCGTTCGATATTCGCCTTCTGGTGAACTTCTTGCCATCGCAACATCGCAAAATATCCAAATTTATAATCTAGGCACAAGGGAACGCATCGCATCTTTGACAGGTCACAAATCATGGAAGACGTCACTCGCGTGGACGCCCGATGGCACACGCCTTCTTTCAACAGGTGATCGAGACGATCCTACCATACGAGAGTGGGACACATCAACCTGGCAGCAGGTCGGTCATCCATGGAAAGGCCACACTGACACTATCAGCGCCATTGCCATTCATCCCGCTGGCACCCTCGTCGCTTCTGCCTCTCATGACAACCATGTCCGTCTCTGGCGGCTCTCAGATCAACGAACCGTTGCCATCTTCCAGCATTCATCCATCCCGAGATGTATCACGTTCTCTGTGGACGGTAAGTACATCCTCAGCGGAGGTGATGATAACAAGATCTCAGAGTGGGCAGTGCCAGAGGATGCTCATTCAAAGGCGAGTTTCTATTTCTGACTGTCATCACGCAATTCGAGCATCCTTCGTATAGATCCTTGACATCACAACAGCCCGTGATGCATGCCTAGCTGGGGATTTGTCTATCGCTGAAGAGCTCCTCACCCAAGAGATCCACACCAACGCCAACGACTTTACTTCATATGCCAATCGTTCGTTCGTTATGGCCCGGAAGCACGACTTGGACCACGCCCTTGAGGATGCAATCAAGGTGAGATGGACCCACCCATCGTTGTCCTCTTACAAAAGGCTAACTTTCATCCGTGACATAGTCAATCAACATCCGGCCATCATTGATAGGCTTTATCTCCAAAGGCATCGCCCTATGCAGAAAAGGTCACGTCCGGGAAGCAAGGGTAGCATTCGACGTTGCATCGATGTTCATGAACCAAGATTCAGAAATCAACCAATTTCTTCTCTTGATCAAGGTACATTTGATTCGTCTCCCATGCTATCCCTTTCATCTGGTATTCCAGGTCATCGCACTCTTCAACGCAGATCAACACGAGGAAGCAATGCTACTCATCAAAGACCTGGCTGCCGCTTGTCCGAAAGTCGATCCTCTCGCGCGTCGTGTCGTGGAAGTGAGTGTCATGTGGCCACTCGATCATCAACCTGAACTTTTCAACTCGCACAATAGACATATCTACGTGTTCAGCTCGGGATCAAAGCCTTGGACGATGCGCGTTACGACGAAGCTACTGATCACTTCACCGCCGCTGTCAACTCGGGGGCTTTCTCATCAAAATTTATGCCTCAAATGTACGAGGACTTGACTGTGGTGTGTCAGGATAATGCATACATAATGCTTTTTATAACCTGGTGCTTTGTCTAGCTCTTCGGTTGGGATCTCGAGTCCTTGTTGCTAACTACACACCAGAAACGGTGCCAGGCTTTCCTTTCGGCAGGTAAACCTGATGAAGCCCTCGAAGCACACAAATACATGATGGATGCCATCGACGAGACTGCGAAGGCCAGCTGTCTCGATTGGTCCAACGGCAAGTCTTCCGTCATGTCACCCACGACTATCACGCTCACCCGCGTGTCGCTCAGAGTTCAAAGAGAAATGCAGCACGCTCGCTGCGCACAACGACTGGATTCTTGGTGTACGTATCTCTTTCCTTGCCTCTTTCGATACTGACTATTATGCAGGCAGAGATCCCCGGGCAAGATCACGATGGATATGATACAGAGCCCAATTTCTTCTATGAAATGCATCAAGTGCGTGTAAGAGCGTATCTCTCTACTCTCTCTCTCATCGTTCATTACAGCATTCTCAGATTTCCAGGACAAGACTTCAACAACGAGCTGGGCGCGTTGGGCGCCTCAAAAGACTGAGGCTCGCTATGATGAGGAGGCTTCAGTCAGGTCCTGCACCTGCACCTGCGCCACCCACCACCTCACCCCCAGTCACGACCACCACCACCTTCAAAACTCACCTACGACGCCTATTTACCCTACCACTCCATCATGCAACGCCACCTGTTGTCGACGTTTCTTTTGCCCAAGGTCGACAGGTGCGCTCGGTTATTTTGTCATGACTGTTTCTTGGGTGTCTCATACTCAAATCTACAGCGTAATGCTGCAGCGGGTGCTCCTGGGAGTGAGCACTCCTTGATACGTGATGAAGACCCTTCACAGGATCCCAATACGCAACAGCAACATCAACCAGTAGCAGCTCAGGTAGACCCCGACGAACATGGAGGCGGCCTGTCCTGTTGCTGCTGCTAGAAGTATTGGTGAATGTCCATGGGTATTTTAGTTTTATCGTTCATCTTGTCATGATATCCACATCCACATTGGCTTGAAGCGGTAGTTTACCGATAGGCATCAGCATCCTTTAGCTCACTTTTGGTCCTCCGAGTCTATAGCTGATTGTGAACCTTGATTCCTTATGTAGATCTTGACTTGCGTATAAGTTACTGAGTTTCAGATATCGTGGTCGTGTACAACCACATGGCCATTCCGCATCCAAAATATATCTCGTCAACATGCAGCAGTTTATTCAAGTCTTCAGCGGCACCAGTTTACACAGAACCCCACATATTCATGTATCAACACTGCCATTCGCCTACTAACTCCACGTAAGTATCTAGAACATTTCTAAACGACTTCTGAATACTGTTCGCGTAGCATCTAGACGTGATATGAACTGGCCGCCGGCTGCCCAGACTGTGCTCAGGGAGTACACTGAACTCACCCTTGTTCTCGCCGGACGGCACTCGCATCGTAACTGCAAGTTCTTTCGACATAACTGTCCGGCTGTGGGATGCAGCGACGAAGCACTCATCGCAACAGTGCGCTCAGTAAGACCGTTCGGCGTCCTCATATGAACATCATCTCATCACGTATCCCATCGAGGCCACCACTGTCATGACAAACAATGCTTGGAGCATTCACTTCATTCGCTCATCCAACTCTGCCCATGCACTGTGTGACACTGCTGAATCAACGGAGGGAGCAAGCATCGCACGATGTCCGCGGATCGACTCCCTTTATCCTGGATTGTGACAGTGGTTGGATGGTGAGAGGAGACCTTCTTCCCAACTTCGGTACTTGACTTACAGGTGACGATAACCAGAGTTTGGTAAATCGATCCTCGTCAACTAGTCGACGTTAAGCTGACGCGCGGATAACATCAAGTAAATGAAGAAGGTGGAAGAATCTGAAATTCTGGCCTCCGAGTCACCTGAAGAACCATACAATAATGCCTTGTAGGCTCAAAAACTTGAAGGACTTCACACAAACCAACGAGACGATCTGTTCTGCTCTGCGTGGGATCGACATTGGCCCAAATAGGGATCAGACCGCTCTAGACAAACAAACTGTTTAAGATTAGCTTGCAGCGATCCTGGATTGAGTGTTATTGCTCACCTTTCAGATCTCAACTGATGCCACAGCCTGACAACATCCATGAGGACAGTGCCACCAGAGACATCTTGTACACTTTAGTGTTGGGCTTGCTGACATTGAAAGAACGAACAGCTGCGATGAGATGAATATTGGAAGTGAAAGGAAAGGTAAAGTGCCGATTGTCGAGGAGGTTTGAGACGAACACAGGCACGTCGAAGCCCATTCTTCGATTTCTAACGAAGAACTGGTATTTTTGACGAAGTCGACCCTGTTCTGTAATAAAAGGATATTAAAACATGATCGGGTTGGTTTTGAGACTTGTTAGGACGCTGTTAGGACGCTTCACATAGATGCTAGCTAGCTAGATGACCCGGGAGAGTACTCCGAGTTAAGCCTGTTATTTGTAGGACTCGAAGTCTAGCATCTCAGTGACATCACGAATCGTTCATGACCGCTCAACATGGAACTTGCAGATATATGACACTGAGCTCAAAATATCATGATTCTGGAACAACTCATCGTGAACTCCCCTGACGGCTTTGCTGTAGTCCTGATCATACCGAGTCGTGCTATCGGAGTTCAAGTGAACGTTCAAGGTTTCGGGTTAATAGTTGTCCTCCACCTCCCTGGCAATTGAAAGGGACCTCATTCACAGTCCTGATAGCGGAAAGCACATCAAAACTGTATCATAGAACCACACGTCGAGTCCCAAAACCGTCCATTTCCGCTGTTGTTAAATGGATTTGTCAACACAATAATATGAGACGATCGGAGCAGTAGAACTTCCCAACGGTCGATGATAGGGAGCTGATACAGAATCTGCGGCATCCTGGCTCTTCCTTAGACCAATATGTAAATATGCGGGCAACGGAAGTAAGCATATATCATTACATCCTGTGATTCAATGACTTCGATGGTATGTGGTGATATACGACGAGACTTGTGTAGTTTTCTCTAAGAAAAATGAACATTAGTTGCTTCCAGTGGCAATGCGGAAAGCTCACTGACATTTCATTTCAAATAGCTCGATACCAGTGAGCCGGGCCATCCTTCCCCATCGCCTCCTTCAGAGCCTTATAATTTGCCTCCGGCGGCGGGCGGGTTGACATTCGTTCTCCAACAGTAATAGGATCGTCACAGGCGAGGGCAATGCACCAGAAATATTTGCCCTTGGGAGTTTTTATTCGACGAACTCTGGCGTAGGAGAGAACGCCCGCCGCTGCCATAACATTCAAAGGAACCATGCGAAGGAGATTACGCGAGTCTTCTGGTGTCTGAGCGGGCGGATAGCCCAGATCAAGGGCTTTTTGGTGCAACCAGCCCTCAGTTATCAGATATCCGAAGTATTTTGACATGACTTGTGATTGAGGAAGCGTCAGAATATAGAATACAGACAGTTCCGACGCAATTCCATGCTCTTACCTTGAATCTGTTGTGCGAGGAAGTGACCTCTGAGCTCCAGGGACCAAGAAGCTGATGCAGGGCCAGCAACGATACCATATGGTTGAATTGTAATTTGTGGGAGTGCGTTGAAAAGTTTGAAAACGCGATTATCCAAAAGCGGATAAACCCCTGTATGCGGGAGCAACGTTCAACTCCCAAGCCAACAAATCCAGAACGGAGAGATTGATATTAACGAGTATCTAACGAACTTCTCAGCCATTTACTCTCTCGCGGGCTTCCGATGTCAGTAGGTGCCAGTAACTGATGCTTATGGTGTCACTCAGTAAGTTTGCATGCATTCGGTAGAGTTTCGAGCCTTCGATGTGACAGCACAGAGTGAATGTTGGAGCCTCAATTTGTCGATTCGTGATACTCCTCAATAATTTTCTCGATACAACAAGATATAGTAGGAACTGGCCACAGAGGGAAGCTTATGAAGGATCCTCGGCATCCTGGCCCTTCCTCCGAGTCAGACTCATATGAGTACACACGAATAATGGAAAGTAAACAATCATATGCGCTAATATACTGCTATGTCCCAGAATTCGAGAGCCTGAGCAGTATGTAATAAACTGCATAGGTGGCAATACAACGAGACTTTGATGGTTTCCCTAAGAGAGATAAACATCAGTGGTGTCCCTTGGTAATGTGGAAAGCTCACCGACGTTTCGTTTCAAATAGCTCGATACCAGTGAGGCGGTCCATCCTTTCCCAGCGCCTCCTTCAAAGCCTTATATTTTGCCTCCGGCGGCGGGCGGGTTGACATTCGTTCTCCAACAGTAATAGGATCGTCACAGGCGAGGGCAATGCACCAGAAAGATTTGCCCTTGGGAGTCTTTATTCGACGAACTCTGGCGTAGGAGAGAACGCCCGTCGCTGCCATGACATCTATCGATGCAAGGCTGATGATATCATCCGAGTCTTCGGGTGTCTTGGCGGGTGGATAGCCCACATCAAGGGCTCGTTGATGTAGCCAGCTATCGCTCACCAAATATCCATAGTATTTTACCATGACTATTATGCATGAAGAAGCGTTAGAATACAGACAGTTCGGACGCAACTGTATGCTCTCACCTTGGATCCGTAACAGTATTTGATTTCAACTTTGAACCAGGTGTAGCCCTTTTATATGGAGTGTCATGTGACAAGGCACGTGCTTCAACCTCAGATGTGTACGCGACCTGCGGTCTGTGGACCAGTGACAACTGGTGTATCGTTATTGTGTTTGCTTACTCATTGTTGCCCTCTTCTGTCTTTGGATTTGAAAGACTGAAAATTTGATCTTTTTGTTTCCTCTTCTTGGATCAACTTCTGGCCACGTCATGATCTATCCGAACACACGGAAAAAAAATGTTGAGCCACTTGAGCAAACATCAAAATTTATCGGTTTTGTCTACCATAAATGCTGTACAATAGCATCTCGTCGGAATAACCCATTCTCAGCGATATAAAAATGAAGTCTGCACAACGTATATCAACATGCTAATTAGTCGCCGTACTTCGACACACCAGCCACACACTCATAATTCGCAATGGCCCCTACCAGTGCTAGTAATCAATTACTCCCGCCAAAGGCTCGCTTGGAGACGTCATATGCGTTCTCTCGTACATTCAACTCCCGTAACATGGAATTCTATTGGTACCCACTGTGGTGTCAGACACTCTTCGATCTTGTGGCAGATGTGCCGAATTTGATTGTGGCGCCTCAATTTCCAGTTTGGATTGTAAAGCAGAATGACCAGCTTGAAGGTGCGAATGACGGTGATGATCCTGAGGAGGTGGAAGAATGGGTAGCCCAGGCAGCCTCAGAGGGTGTTGCAGCAGGCACCCAGGTCCCTGCTAACAACCAAGAAGAACTTGAAGAAGGAGACCATGAGGCTGACTCGGAGGTTGGGAACATGTCTTTCGCATCGACGGTCCTGGAAAAGGATGCTGAGAGCGTTCTGGTGGATTTTGGGATCGTCCATCTCATAGCCGTGCCTCAAGCACAAGAGAAGCCTCGCTATGGAGGGTGGAGAATAACTGCAGCAAGTGCTTGCCTTCTCGTAGAAGTGAAGAGGTTTGTGAGTAGAAGTCTGAAGGATAAGGAGCTGGACGCAGAGATTCGAACGCATATTCAGGAGGCTAGAATGGACCTGATATCACAAGCAGGACATCTCTTTATTCAAGATAAAACCAAGCAATCCGTCATGGCCATCGCCGCCGCAGGTAAGTGATTCATGCCGCATATCTGTATTACGTACCATGACCGTCATATTGCAGGTCCATACTGGAGTGGTACCACAATTCATCGTGGCGATGTTGAACGTACTATGCATCAGATCTCAAGCTACGACCCGAGCTATCGACCCCCTGGTGAAAACCTCGTTGACCAGAGGCCGAAGTGGAACAAGATTCTTCGCCTTGATGGCGCATCATCCACGGCAGCTTCTGAAGCCCGCTTACCATCAGGAAAAATCCAGATGAGAATATAGGGCTCTGTAGGCAACATAGCCTCTGTAGCCCTGTCAGTCATCCCCCCAATCTGTAGAGCAATGTAGCTCCCGAGGCCTCTACAGAGCGCTACGACATACCATGTAACATGAGAGTGACAAAATATATCTGACATAGCGCACCTGTATGTAGCATGATATAGTTCTACAAATTCCACCCACTCTACTGACACCTGCGTGATCTGAATGGCGGCTGGTCAATCATGAAACAAACGGCGGACTCGGATTTCCAATCAACATCAGACAAAGCATTATATTTTGATAGTAGTGAATTACTTATTCTCCCTGAGCCTCTGTCCCATCCCTCTCGTCCCGTTCCTCCTCCTCCTTGTCCTGCAACTCCTGCTCATACTCCAGAAGAGCATCATTGAATGCTTCCTCAGTCACGCGGGACCCAGTTGATGACATGAGGAGGAAGTCTACACCTGCATGAAACCTTCGAGTTGCCATTAGAATGCAGTAGCGTAGATTGAATGAAGACTCACCTAGCTGCATCATGCAGATTGACACGGATTTTTTCGAGGAGTTTGTAGGGGGCCGTGTGTTCCTCGAAGCGCTGCAAGGAGTCAAGATGGGTGTTGTAGACAGACACATAATTTGCTGCCGAGAACTTGACATCTTCTTTAATACCTGTACCCCACTCATCAATGCAACATTCAATCTGTCATTCAACCATATCAGTGTTGTTAACATCAGAAAAATGGTCCTAGTACTCACAGACGCCAGCAAGAGTGCCATTGTTTCGACAGGAAAAGGGTTGAAGTACTGGTGGTAAACGATGCCCTCATCGTTGCGGTTTGCAAACCACATGTGATTGACACCCATTTGTAACAAGTCTGTCTTGTAGATTCCCTGCTTCAACTCCCAGTCCTAGAGTCGCATGATTTCAATCACCAAATAATGTAGATGATTCATCACACACCTTGTAAGCAAACAGCGAACCCTCCTTGAGAGATTCTGCATGATCACGATTGCGCCTAATCACTTCCCTACTGTCATTCACACGAAAGCCAAAAAATGACCCTGTCAGGGATCGCATCTTGGTCTTTAGCTCACCGTGGACATGAGAAGTTCTCTTCAAGATCTAGATCACAATGAATGAGTCCAATACAATCACAAAATTAGACAGCTCACCATTTTCATTAACCCAGGTGTTAGTCGAACATTGATCCCTTTGGCACTGCATGCTTCACGCCAGGCCTCCTTAGCAAGCTTCGTCTCGATGAGGATCGAGTCTGGAAATGGTGCGTGAGTGACAACCAGGCACCGGAAAATTGTGATTGCAGTAGTGAGAATCTCCTTGGTGATATCATCGAAATCGCTGGCCTTCAAGCGCTGAGCTGACCCGTCCATACTTTTCTTCACCTTCGGCATGATAGGGTCTTCAAATTTTGTATCTGAGGGCCGCTTGGTGCCCAAAACAACTGGTTTGGATTCACCAATTGAGTCTCCACCGTCACCTGTCCTCCGAGTCATCCTCGTCTGCATCAAGATCATCAGCCCACTCGTCATCACTATTGTGGAAAGTAGGGTGGCGACCTGGATGAGTAGGGCTGCCGTCTGACATGGAGGCTTCACCACTACTCACCGCAGTCAAAGATGACGATGAGCCTGGGATTCAAGTGTTAGTAGTAGCTAGATGTACATTCTGAACACGCACCTTTGTAACCCTTTACGAGGCTGTTGCTTAAGGACTTGCGTGCAGAGCTTGTGTGGCGCGAAACTGGTGTGAGAGTAGGTGGTATCTTCCCAGTACTAAAGGAAAGCTTGCTATGAACATTTCGATCTGTGAACTAATTATCATTCATCAATGAGTGATCAACTACGGCTAAGAACAGAGAGACATACCATAGTGTCTTCTTCAACGTCAGCGTCACTATGGAGTTCAGCAGGCTCATTGTCGAAGACTTCAGGGTGATGTTTGAAGACAGTGCGAAGTGCCTTCACGGTCCTTTGGTTGGTCCTTTGTTTTTTCTGTTCGTGGCGTTGCTCAACATGTTGAACTTCAGAGACTAGTATATTTGGCTCAGTTAAAATCTCTGGGAGCAATTTGGACTTACTTCGATAATTTTCTTTCTCTGTGGGACGGCGTTGACGACCACTGGATGTACGTGTGGGTGATTGTCCAAGGCGAGTTGAAATATCCTTGGATCTAGTGCTGCCGTGGTCCGGTTCGGTCCGGTTCAGAGGGTCCTGGACGAGAACCGAGAACTGAACCGTGGTCCGGTTCTGCAAAATCGTCGAACCCAGAACCAGACCATCAAGAACCGTTCTCAACAGTCCGGTTCGGTTTTTTTGTGGTCCGAACGCGAACCGAACTGAAATTTTTTCAAGCGCAACAAAAATTGACATTGTAGATCTACTGACATCGAGTAACTAGTCTAACATAGCACTGCATGCTTCTCTGCTTCTACTGCTGCTGTCGGAAATGGGAGCCCTAAAGAGCGCTGGATGCGAATGGAGAGTTTGGAAGGTGTGGAGGTTGTCGAGGAATTCAGTTAGTGCTAGCTGCATTTTGAGAGGTCAGAAGCATAGTTGCGTGAATGGACGAGAGATAGATATTCACGGGGAGAGTGCTGTTTGTAGGGATATCCATGACAGACCGTAGCTGTGTCAGCGTTGTCTGCACATCCCTGCCCAGACCAGGGCCAAGATTTGTGACAGCAGCAGAAGGTCCGCAAGCACAGCGACAATCACTGAGTCAGTGCGAGATTACAACCTGACAAACAATGCAAACTGACGAGGGCCTACTGCCACAGAAAAGCACACGCGACGCAAGGCCGTCGCACACGAGAGTTGCCTCACAACCAGCGGGCGCGCCTCTTTGATCTGAAAGGCTTTACAAATATGCGATTCCGAGCAACTCGTGAGCAGAATGTGGGTCATGGGCAGGTCAGGCTCATGAAGAGCCTATGCAAGGGAAAATATGGACAACAATATCTAAGGAGATCCGTTAGAGTTGACGAAGATGGCGGCGAGCAGCAGCGGGAGATGGCAGCGAGCAGCAGAGTGAGATGGCGGTGAGCAGCAGCGTGAGATTGAGCACCAATCCCTGAGTCAGAGAGGTAGCGAGAGGATGCTGAAGGTAGCGAGAGGGCGCTGAACTTGATGGCGGGAGGGCTCCAAAGGTAGCGAGAGGGTGCCAAAGGAAGTGAGAGGGTACTGGGAGTTGGGTTGGGACGACAATGAACGTGTCAAGAAGACAGAACAATCATACAGTAGAGAAGCCATGAGAAAAGGGACAACAGGAGGTGAAGAAACGAGACATACCAGGCTCGTTGAATGCGATATGCCCATCCTCGTCGATACCACCCAGGAAGAGCTCGATACCACCACACTGCTTGATGCGAGACTCGTATGCATTGCACTCCGTGACCAAGTCTTCGGTGTTCCTGTCCAGTAAATTGACTTGGGAGGGGGGAATATCGACTGTGTTTATGATTGAACCTGGAGTCATGAATGGATAAACGCAACTTCAAGTATACTGGTTCAGCACTCACGATAAACTGCCCTCCTGGACTTTATTGATGAGGGCTTTGTAAGTTGGAATAGGAGAGGAGCCAGTTGGGAGACCGAGCACGAAAGGTTTGCTAGTGGTCGGTGCAAAGTCATTAATGCTAGTTGAAAGGAATGAGTTACAGGCAAGGAAATATGGATGAGGATGCTACCGTTTGGCAATGTAGTTGGGGACATAGTCGCCGACAGCAACAGGGTCCCTGGTGGTGTTGTCAACACGTGGCGTGGATCCAGGGAAAGTAGCGCAAGGGAAAGGAAGTGCACGAGGAGAGATGGATCTGAGTGCGTGGGTGATCAATATCTGTGACATATTTAAACAAATGTCAGTGTGTGAGAGAATCAAAATTTTGATTAGTTAGTACATACCTTCAAAAAGGCTAAAGGCAGAAGAGTAGAGTGCAAATCCCGAAGTTCGGTGTAGAGACTCATGCCTCTCATTGTGCAATATGGCAGTTTTCACTGGGGAGTACATGGCACGAACTTGTAGCATCACTCTGTGTGCTACCTGCAGCTATCTCTATATGAGGCGCAGCTTTCCTGCGCAACGCGCGCCATGTGCGCGTACCTTTCCCGCACTTCACGATGTATATGCGCGCGCGCTTTCCCGCGCTGTAGCGCCCTATAGCGCCAGCCATCCGGAAGCATCCATCCACTGTCCACCAAGTTCCCTAGTGCGTATATTCACCTGATGGTGGGGTAGTCATGCATGATAGTACTGTTACTAGAGTACAGACGTCATGCATCTTGTACTGCTATCCTAGTCTGTCATTCATGCATGGTATACATCAGGCTACACTGTCCCTTGCCATGCATGGTGTCTTGGCTGCACCCCCAGTCTTGCATAGTAGTGTCTTGCCGTCATGCATGATAGCCGCCGCCTTGCATAGTGTCTTGCCATGCATGACAGCCGCTGCCTTGCATGATACCCGCAGTGTTACCCCATGCATGTCAATCATGGCACCATACATGACAGCCGCAGTCTTGCATTGCGTCTTGCCATGCACGACAGCCGCTGCCTTGCATGATATCATGCACGACGCATGATAGTTGCCTCCCACGGTGACCGACGCCCACTGTTGCCTCTCACGGTGACCGACACCCATACCACACTGAGAATAGCAGGCCAAAATGCATCATAGTAGATAAAACGTGACTACTGTACAAGCATGTATCTCAAAAATCAAACAGTGAATGTTGCTGTGTCGATGCTTGTTGCTGCTGGGAGGGTAGGTGTCGTCCACAATGCCTGAAATTGAGCCAATAAAGCCCTGCGCAGCGATGCCTGGCGTTCGGCATAGGCCTTCAAACCTTCCCTCAAGCAGTCATCCAAGTGTTCTGAATCGCGGCCTTGTCTTTGACACCACCACCAGTCTGCCTGCCAGTCCAGGAATGCAATGACCCGCCGTTGCTCCTCCTTCAGCAAATCGACCTCCTCCTCCCATCGCATCGCGCGCGCGCGCGCCTTGCACCATTCGATACGAAGGGCTAACCATAAGCATGTCTGTCAGTGCAAGCAAATTGAAAAATATTAGGCCTTACCATCATGTAGGCCAACACTGGCGTCCTCTGCCACCCCCGGTGTCTTCCAGATCCACGACAGGTGTCTCGTCCCCTCCGTCTCCTTTTCCCACATGTCCTTCAACGATTTCAGGTCCCTGTTGCGATTGAGAGGCTTGAATATATCTTGCCAGGCCGGGCCTTCATCGAGAATCTGCGCCAGAGCAGTGAGCGCCGCCCTCGCAACTTCATAACGCTCAGCGGCCATGCTGACTTTGACATCGGTCTTATTGATAGTACTTCTTGCGCGGGTATTAGCTGCTTGGCCGACGATGTTGTTATCCTTGAATTTATATAGGTGTGAGCGGAGACGCAAAAGATTTCGAATGTCCTTTAACGCATCATTTGCTTGGGCGTAGCGTAACATCCATTCGAAGCGATGAAGCTGAGTAGGACACTGTGTGTCTGGGCCGACTGCAGATGGTAGCCACAGATTAATAGCTTCGACAGCGGGTGTTGCATCCGTAGAGGAGCGTGCACAATCTTCATTGGCGCGTAGGCGAGACATGAATGGCATATAAAGCAATTGGATCTCCTGCCACCCATCAACTTTCCTGCGTAATGTATTGGCATGCAGCTGGACCTTAGCGAGTTGGTGGTCGGTTGCATGGGCGCCGAGTGCTGCTATCTCATGTGATAAACGTCGTCTGTGTGCTCATTAGTTCTTTGCTCGTGAATTCACGAGCTGGTTAACTTACTGTTGATCTTCTAGGTCAATTGCGGAACTGATTAATACCGAGGGGGGGACTTCTGCATGAAGGGAGACATTTGTGCCAGACTCAAGTTCTGCGGCTTCAATACGTGCGAGTTCTAGACGAATAGCAGCCTGTGTCTCGGCTAATAAAGTCAACGGAGAGAAATTGAAACGAACAAAAACACATACGTGCTACTCGGACCTTGAATGGATTTGGCTGCATGCGATCCAGTTCCCAAGCCTCTATGTCAATTCTCCATTCGGAAATATCTTGTGCTTGCAGGCAGCTTTCAAGTTCCAAAAGCTCGCGTTGATGATCGGCTTTTTGCTCCACGGCGTTTGCTAATTTTCGAGCAGTGAGTCGTCCTAAGTGCAATATTGCATCATGATTAGTAGAAAGAACAAAATGCCAACGACAATGCTTACCAAGCTGGACAACACGCTTCCAATTCCAATCACCGAAATGGTCATCGAGTGTATCACGCCGAGAGCCTGGGCCCATCTCCTTGGTGCTTGATGCGATCGGGTTAATATTAGCCCACCCGCATTCCGGAGCTTCGCCATCAGTACGACCAACATGCCGAGAGAAATTAAAAGAAAAATCAATCTGGCATGGCTCGATGTGGGCCGGTAGATGGAATTTTGGAATAAGAAAGTTGACCTGTTTGTTGTCGTGATCCAGATGAAACGCGGAAGGAAGCTTTGACATCCGCGACCACAGATGCTTGGACCATTGACACGCGATATCGTATGATATGTTGAGAACGATGACGTCGTGGTGTTTCATTGCCGAAAAAAATAGGTAATCCATATTAATGTACCTGTGCAGTGTTGTAAGGCGGTAGCGTGACAAAATAAACAATGGGGAATACATACTTCTCGCCCTTCTGTAAGTCACCAACTGCGTTGCGAAGTTTCATATTGTGCCTGGCACAATCCACCGTCCCAACATCTGTAGCGGCAAGGCCTCTAGACTTCTTTGTATCGGCCATATTCACAGCGTTGTGACTGGCGCATGTACTGCGCTATCGGTGACTGAGTTGTTTGCAACAATCGTTGACCAAAAAAAGACTTACCTCCTGGTTCCGGTCTTTATTGTCTTCTAGATATGATTTGTATGCCTTCTCCTCCACAAAATACGACCATCCCTTACTGACTCCAGGATCAACAATATCACTTGATACCAACTTCCGCTTCAGACGGAAGTTGGCATCGATGCCAACGAATAAAGCATACAGCCATCTGTGTTTGGATTAGAAGGTAAAGAATTTTGAACCAATATGGAACTTACCGCTTATCAAGCGAGGCGTTCTCCCAGTTCTCCGGCAGGTTTTTTCCGGGGTGCGGACAGGCAGGGCAGAGCACTGCGCACTGTCCAGGCTCTGTTGTCACGACGCCATCCGGACAGTGTCCCCGAGCGAAACGTTTGAGCAACTTGAGGATTCGCCATTCGTGCACTACTCGCAAGAATGTAGGATAACGGTCCTGTAGTTCTTGTTATCACAGTGCTTCGCAATAAGTAAATAAAATACCTTTGGCGGATCCATGCCCGTATTGTTGGATAAGCGCGCGAGGGCTTGATAGAACTCAAACGCGGAGGCTTTAGACTCAAAAGACAGTAAGTGATACTGTTCGAGCACGCCGAAAGTAGCCGCAGTTTTGGGGTCAGTAATGGTTGCTGGAAAGAGTCGAGAGCGTAGCAGTTGCTTAACGTGTGTTTGCATGGTCCCACAAGCACAGAAATCCAGTCCCACTTCATGTATTCCAGTCGAGTCGATTATTATGAAGTCGTCATTGAACGCACGGTGAGGGTTGCAGCACGTGTCTCCGATACGGTGCCCCAGCTGAATGCGTAACCCCAATGACTTGAGGGTGATTCGTTCGAAGTAGTTACCATTCCAGCGCTGCATAATAGTAAATACCGGATGTCAGCGGATCCTAAAGTATAGATCTTGGGAATCACATTACCTGAAGACGATGTAAGGGCAGACATCGGTGCCGTTGAAGGTGAGGAATCTTGACTATAGGTGAAACGCTAAAGCTAACGGGGGTTCTACAGTAAGACCAGGATACGAGAATACGACTCGACCCAAAGGACAGCTACTGAGAGAAGTTCCTCTTTAATGTAATGGAGGGAGTCTTCGCCAACTAGACGGGTGGTAACAGGCGCGCGAAGGCGCGAGAAGATAAGGCGCGCGAAGGCGCGAGAAGATAACACGCGCGTAGGCGCGAGTAAGCAAATGCGAAGGCGCGCGAAGGGCGCGCGCGAGCGAAAGATGCGAGGGGCGCGCGCGTATACGGAAGCGTGCTTTTGAGCGATGGGGGAGAGAGTTCAAGTATAACAGGTGCGCGAGCGATGGTAGAATAGTGAAGTATGATCGGATTTCAAGTACTAAGGTGCACTTATACAACTTGCAGTATACTCAGATAAGGGAGAAGGGAAGGAAGTCTGTTAAAAGGAACTTTCCCTCTATTTAAGAAGGGAGATTACGCTATGCGGTGCGCTTGCGAGCGTGGTACCGAACCGAGTAACCATATCAACTCTAAATATATTCTAAAGCCTATGATAGACTTTCTATATGTAAGCGCGGAGATCGGACCGAAGGTACGTCAATTCAGTGAAAGGGATAAGAATAACGCACCAGTAAATCAGCGAGGACATAGGACGGACGGATGGACAAGGGTACGAAGGCCTAAGGGGAGGCGCACGAGCGCGCGCGAAAGGCGCGAGTGCGTGTAAGGCGCGCGAACGAGGCGCGTACGTAGGGCGCGCGCTTGAGAGCGCGTATGACTGATCCTTCGGATAAGAGCTGGAACGTGTAGGGAATTATGTGGGTAATAGGGCCGTATATTCCGCATTGAGAGGCGCGAGTCTCTACACCGTTCCACAGTACACGAAGGGCAGTAGAGTTCCTGTAAGAAGCAATCTGCGCATCGGATGGTTGGGGCATGTTCTTGACAGTGTCGACAGACAGAATCCTCGGCGTAATCTCCGCGGCCTTCCAGGCGAATCATCTCGTCCAAAAATGTGGGGCATTCCGGCTGCCATGCTGCAAGGGGGTGATCCTGGTAGGTACAGGATAAGCAAAATGTTGAGAATAAAGAACAAAACTTACCCCGGCTGTGCGTTTCCTCTTCGAAGTCTCAGTCTCGACGCGAAACTCGTCAGGAATCGGCATATAGTCGAGGAAAGAGCCAGCTTGGTATATTTGCCATTGGTTAGATGCTGGTGGTGAATCCTCATTACGGAGAAGAGTCGTAGGGGGGACAGTTGTGGGAGCAACATGGGCGCCAACCAGGGACTCCGTGCGTACTAAGGGCTTGCCAGATTGGAATGTGTACATGGAGGCCGTGTGGATGTTGGCTGAAGGCGTGTCTGCAAGCTGCTCAGCAGTATGACGCACTAACTTCTGTTTTTTCTTGCCCATTGTGAACGCAGACAGTAAAAAACGAATGAAAAAACGAATGAATTCATCACAGCGAATAAATTTGAGACACGCCTTATCAATTGCATCACCCGACATCCAAGGATCTTGCAGTGGTGAATCAAAGAAGTGTTTGTTTGTATCTGTTGAATTTAGACGCATCCGCCAAGCCTTCCTGAGACTCACCTAGTATTACACTTGCATACACCATGACTATTACGTTGTGGGCGATGAATCTATCGCCTTCCTCTCCCACCCAGAATCAGTCGCGAGCCTCCATGGTACTACCATAAATAAGCTGCCAGACGGTAAGTGTCTTTCTCCCATCACTCCACTTCAACCCGAACACGAACATTACTTTACTAGATGACATCAAACAACCCAAGCTCGGTGTCTTCTAGTCACGCAGTCGGTAAGTTTATGATATTTTTTTTAAAATGTGCACTGACTCTCTCTAGATGCTCTTGTGACAGCACTCATGAATCTTAACATGAGTTCTGTCACTGCCCATGCACTCGTTACCATCATCCAAGCAATTGCAGATGGTGGCCAGACCATTCCGTCAGCAGCCGTTCACCCTGGACAGAAAGATCACACAGCCGATTGTGATGTTGAAGACAATGCTGATGAGGGAGCTGAGGCTACTCCAGCCTCCACCACCACTCCACCGCTCTCCTCCACCACACTGGCACCCGATATCGGCAGTATTGCTGAAGCCATCGCGAAACTCTCGCTCTGCAACAATGCAGACTTAGTTGGGACCAACGCAGACTTAGTTGGGCTTCCGCCCAGATCAGTTTCGTATAAAGGGTTCCCATACGAGATTCCGGATCTGTCTGCTGAAGGGCCCTTCTACTGCGTGATTAAAGGCAAACGTGTTGGAGTTTTGGCCACTTGGTACGCCTTTTTTTTGGCTCTATCTTACGCACTTAACAATCAACCAACAGGGAAGACACTTCTCCCCAAGTCACGGGGGTCAGTGGTGCTATCCATAGCCGCTGTCCGTCAGTTGAAGTAGGCGTTGCACGGATCCATGCAGCCATTGAACGCAATAATTGTCAGTACTTGGGGGCGTGATATACTGTATATACAAGTCAAGTAGTTGTTCATAGTGTGTATCATCCGAGTCACGGCAATACTGAATTGGTTCTCTTGATCGAACATACGAGTGAAGGGAAGGCTAGTAGTTGAACGAACGCGGCACTGATAAATAAATCTCCTAAGAAAGTATTCTGCGGCAGGTAAAACATACAACACGCCTACCACCATGTAATGCTGGCCTTGTCCTGCATCAGACTCTGTTTATTTCATGAATACAGTCGTTTATCTTGGTATGTTGCATGAAAAAATGTTGCTGAGCATGTATTCTTGAGTCTTGCAGTGCATACAACGAACAGGCATTCAAACTCGAATTAGGTAACTTAGCGACTCGGATGTGATCACGCATCATTCGTACTACTTACTAGTCTTTCTCTCTCTCTCAGTCTCGACATTCAACACCTCTTTCACACTCCTACCATGGCTCGGAAAAAACTGCACAAGTCCAACAAAGAACGCCAAGAAGCTGCTAAGGGATACAGAAAGGTGTATTATGAGAGGTACGTTCATGTTCTTTCGAGTCGCAGTCGCTAGTGTTCATTGCATCCTCCAACAGAAACAAAGTCGCCATCTTGAAAAAGATGAAATTAAAGTATCATGATAGTACATCGAAGCATCCGCAGCATCCAAGGTATCTACGCACAACCCTTCAGAACTCCGAGTCAAACGATACAGGAGACAGCGGCGATACAGGAGCCAGCGACCTCACTACTAGATTGTATGTACTCAATCGCCATATCATTTCAAACTCACTTTGACAACAAACCTTTAGATCTGAACCGCAGATTAAATTCCATAGGCTTGTCAATGGGTCCACCCATAAGTTCTTGGATGACCTGGTGTTGCAGTATACGGGTAGCACTCGTTCCGAAGACTCACGGCGGCCTATTCTGGATGCACTTGATATCGCTCAAGAGGCCGAAGAAGCAGTTACAAGAAGTGGAGATGATGGTATGCAGTGCCAGGCAAGTCATACTATTTCTTGAAGACATTCTCTTGCGTGTTTTTGAAGATGATGACATCACATCTGCACATAGTCGAGGATTTCTTAGGTATCAGTTGACATCCGATTTCATTATTATGTAGTGATACAGGTTGATAGCTGTACTACGTGTAGATTGGGTGACCGCATCAATGAGATTCAGGTTAATAGACTCAAGCGTGCCGTGTGCTGCCGTGTGTTCATGTCATTCGGCAATTGCCTTGTGGCTTGATGGAGCTGTATTGATGCTGTAAAATTTTCATTTTGTTATTTTTGCACTCAGGCGTCAAAACGTTAAATCCCCATCACGAAATTCAAAGAGAGCGAAAGGTGCGCGGCCGATCAATTTTTCACACAATTGCCTAACATATATCTCACAGATGGTTGCTAGTGAATGGACATCTAAGGAGCAGAAGGAGTGGTTAACGGCACAGCTTCCCGGGTATCAAAAGTGCTCGACTAAATCTAGCTATGCAAAGTTCTGGCCCCCCATCTATGAGCAATGGGAGCAGCAATGGCCCATATATAAAGAGCTCTGGCCAGAACTTCCCGATGAGGATGGTCTGAATGCCGTACAATCGGCAGCAAAGGGGAAGGCAGTAAAGAGGCGTCAGAAGGTGATGTCGTTAGTTAATTGTGAGCTTGAGATCTTAACCGAAAAGTAAATGAAGCAACTGCGCACCTGGATGTCGTGGCATTCGGGTAATTCCGCATCTCGCAAAGGCAGAGTGGCGCAATCTTCCACATGGGCCACTCGTTTACTCAAGGACCTCCTCCAGCCTCGGGGTGCAAGAGCTCTGAGCGAGGCCGAAATGTACTCCCGACTATATTATAAAACCAATATCCGTCCAACTGTCGAAGCTGCAGTTAGCGAACGTGGCTCCACAACAAGAGGTGAAAGACTAACGATTGCTACGAGAGGTCACACGTCAATGTTGGGGAGCGAGAAGCCGATGAGACTATTATTGCGGACCGTCAAGGCCAGGATGAAATGCAAAGAAGAATCGAGGAAGGGCGAATACTGATGCAGATGATGAAGACGCCGAGGCTCTGGAGGACGAAAGATGAAGAGGAGCATCACCAACCAACCGAGGATATGCTTGAGTACGTTCTTCTCGACTATTTTTTTTGATTTGTTTGTTGAGCAACATGTCATTCAAACAGAGCACAGGAAAACTTACCTGCTATCTTCAACACAATCCTCACGTACCTCGAGCACCAAACTGGGTTTTCGTTCTTGGTGTTAATGGGTGGGCCAGATCCCTCGAACAACAACAAAATC